>NW_026713342.1:0-28013 GCF_029784015.1 Lycium ferocissimum | reverse complement strand
GAGGCCCCGAGTTTACTTCCTACTTTTGGAGGGCTTTCCAGGTAGAGTTGGGTACTTAGTTGGACATTAGTACAGCTTTTCACCCCCAGACTAATGGCCAGTCCGAGAGGACTATCTAGGTGCTCGAGGATATATTGAGAGCATTGATTTCTGTGGTCATTGGGACCAGATTTACACTTAGCGAAATTTGCGTACAACAACAGTTATCATTCCAGCATCGATACCGCGCCGTTCGAGGCTTTGTATCGTAGGAGGTGCTATTCTCTTATTGGGTGGTTTGATTCTTTTGAGGTTTGCTCGTGGGGCACAGATTTGTTGAGTGAGTCCATGGATAAGGTGAAGCTTATTTAGGAAAAGCTTCTAGCAGCCTAGAGTCGACAGAAGATGTATGCGGATCGGAAGGTTCCGAACGTAGATTTTATGGAGGGCAAGCAGGTTCTTCTGAAGATTTCACCCATGAAGGGTATTATGTGATTTGGGAAGAGGGGCAAGTTGAACCTGAGGTACCTTAGCCCATTTGAGGTTCTCTGTCGAGTTGGAGAGGTTGCTTATGAGTTGGCTTTGCCACCAGGCCTGTCAGGTGTTCATCTGGTTTTCCACGTGTCTATGTTGAAGAAGTACCATTCGGATGGTTCTTATATCTTTCGTTGGGATTTTGTGTTGCTTGATGAGAATCTGTCTTACAAGGAGGAGCCTATAGCGATTACGATAGGCGAAAGCTGGGCCAGTCGAGGTCCAATAGATTGTTTACATGAGTTCGATGGAAAGATCATCCGGTTGAAGAGACTACTTAGGAGATCGAGAGTCGATATGCACGAGATATCCCGAGTATTTCAGACCGGTACTTTTCTGAATTTTTATTCCTTGTCTCTCAAGGACGAGCGATTGTTTAATTGGTATCTGATGTAATGACCTAATTGGTCGTTATAGTGTTATTGACCCTTTCTCGAGGTCATCGGGTGAGTTTTAGTGTGATTTTTGGAAGTTTTACCATTAAAGTTTAATATATTTTACTCAAAGTTGACGTTTGGGTAAACGAACCTTTTTCAAAATTTTGTTGATTCCGAAAGGTTCGGATGACCGTTTGTGACTTGGGGGATGTTCGGTTCAGTTCCCAAGGCACTTGGGAGCATTTCGGGAAATGGGTTTGAAACTTGGCTATAGGCCATTGAGGGTTGACTTGGTCAGATAGACCTCCGTTTGAAATTCTGAGGCCATGGATGAGTTTTTAGAGTGTTTTGATGTGTGTTTGCATGTCTGTTTTGTATTTGTGGGGCCTCAGGTGATAGTCGAATTTCAGGCTGAACCTTGTCAAAAAACTAGGATTTTTCGTTGTCGATATCATTGCAATGTGGGCACCAGTTTCTCGCGGTAGCGTCTTTGCCAGTGAGGGACCGATCGCTATAGCGTGTGGGATGGTATCATAGCGACTCGCCCCAACTGATAGGTATCCGTTGTGACTTACTCGCTATAGAGGAAGGGAAGCTGCCACGGGGCCTTGACTTACATTGTTGATTTGGAGCAGTCGAGCCACATCTGCGTAGCGAGCTTCGGCTAAGTACGGTATCCTACCTCTGTAGCGAATGACAGGCAGATTATTTCCTTCGTTCTTAAGTTAAAACCCTTGAACCCTATCATTTCCCTTCATCACTCTCTAAGCACCCTTTGGGCGAACTTAGTAGCTTTTGGACTGAATCTTCTTGATAAATTTCTTAAAATGGGTTTTAAAATTCCTAAATGGAAATTGATGGTGAAATTGACTAATATGACCCTAGAAAATGATGGATTCATTGTAGTTAAGCTTATTTCTTCCATTATTGTTGATTAATTTGAGGATTGAAAAGTTAGGGTTCTTACCCAAAATTGAGGGTTTCACTTTAAATCCGTATAGGTTTAATCTTGAGTTGATTTATCAATTGACTAGTGGGTTTAATCATCTAGAGCATGAATTGAATATTCCACCTTCCAATTTCTCATTTTACCCTTATGGGTCTATATCCCCAATTCCATGAGTTAGAATTTGACCTAACTAGCAGTATAATAATATGTGTATCGTTCTTCTTGATTTCTAATATTGAACTCGAATATGATTAGACTTTGAGTATTTGGAGGAGCAAAGAAAGGGCAAGGCTAAGGTTTGACGCTTCGTGGCTCTTGTTCGGCTTTTCAGGTAGGTTACGACTTGCCTTTTGGTTCAACTTCTGTTAGCGAATCATATGTAGAGTTAGTGATTGTTGGAGAAAGCATGTCAACCTTTGGGTATAAAGTTTGGGATTGAATACTTAGGTTGGTATTGTGGTTGACTATGGCTTGTCGTCTTATTATGTTCTATTGAGTTGTTACTTTATTTTGATTTTTTGGCTTGTCTCCAGGTGTTGGTTTTAGAATTGAGGCTTAGTGATTTCCTTATGATTTCGGAGAGCATATTTTTCATTGTTGAGGTTGTTGGAAAGGAAAGTAAGTTTTTGATATAGATACTGCGATTGAGATATGTGTCCATGTGTGGCACAATTGATTCTTCTATTCATTTTGGCATTGTTATCATGCATACACTAATTTAGACATATATTGAGATAGGGTTGCCCGCCGCAACAATTGCTTGGATCGGGTTGCACATTCTGCAACATTGATTATGGGATCAGGTTGTGCGCTACAACAGGTACAAGGACTTAGTGGTCCCTCATGGGTCATGACTGTCGAGGCAATGAGATATTTCCTCCCGAAGTGTCTGTGTATCATTGCATTTGCATTTCATTCATCTCATAATTACACATGGCATTGTATTTTGACTTGATGGTTGATCTCATGGTGATACTTGGACTTGATAGTGATTCTTGCGGTTGTACTTTGCATTTATAGAGGTTTTTGAGGAGATGTGCTAGAATTGGTAATTTAGTACTGGATTTGATACTTGGGACTGTGTTGAGTTATATCTGATTTTGAGGATGTACCTTTATCAGCCTCTTTCTTATGCATATGTTATCTAACGATTGTCGGCCTATGATGCCTACTTAGTACGTATTATTGTACTGATTCTACCTTGGTGCATTCTTTTATTAGTGTAGAGTAGTACGTGACTAGATCGACTTCTGCTCTTCGTGACTGAGTCCCGAGGCTATTCGATAAGCATCTTAGGGTGAGCACTCAGACGGATCCGCAGCCCTAATGTCTCCTCCTATTTTACTTGTCTTATTCGCTGCTTTTGAGACATTATTTCATTTTGAGACTATGTATTTAGACTTTTAGTTATGTAGTGGCTCTTGTACGGCGTAGACCAGATTTTGGGATTGATGTAATATTTCCGCACTTACTTTATTTATCTATTTATGATAGAATTATTATATGTTCTGGTGATTTGGCTTACCTTACTGTTTATTGGGTTGTGAATAAGGGACGGGTTAGCCTACCGAGGTGGGATATGGTAGGTGCCCACACGTTTCCCCGATTTGGGACGTGACATTACATATTTGGTTTGTGTCCGGGAGATTCCGAGTGAGTTTTGGGAATCCGTCCGGGTTTGGGAGACATAAGAAATTTTCTGGTGTCCAGGTCTAGTTTTCTCTTTCGCGTTCGCGCGGTAGAGTTCTTGTGGACCACTTGGCTTTCGAGAAGAGCAGTGGTATTGGGCTAGCCTAGGCTTGAAACCTCGCGTTCGCGAGACCCCTATCGTGTTCGCGAATGCAAAAATTCTTGGGCTGGTCACGTGTCATCGCGATCGCGAGGAGGCTCCACTACCGCGATGAATGAAATAACTGAACAATGATTTAAATACGATTTTTTGAAAAGAAACTTCATTTTAAAATATTTTAAGTTCTAGAGCTCGGTTTTGGGTGATTCCAAGCTCCAAATTGAAGATTCTTGATTGGAGTAAGATTAAAACTCTCTTCTAGATTTTATTACACGATTAAATCCTCTAGTTCCTTTCCAACCCACTTAGTAAAATAAGGGTTTTCTATAAAATGGATTTTTTTTTAGCTAATTACTGAAATTGTGGTTAGATTCTTATGAAATTTAGGCTATGAACCATCTAGACTATGGGTGACTTGATTTTTCATTCAATTTCCAGTTTTGCCCTTAGGGCTTGGAATTGGTTATTTTGGGTTCGTTTTTGGGTTTCAATTTAAGCTTGGCAATATGGGTATTATTAGGTTCATATTGTCGTACATGCTACTATTTGATCATGTTAAGTTCAATTTCTCAGTACATTATCGCGGTAAATTACTGTTATGACCTTCGGGTTTGTTAGACTTTGATCGTTAAAAAGCACTTCGGAAGGGTAAAGCTTCGGTTTGAGGGTTCATGGGCCCCATTCGGCTTTGAGGTAGACTACGATTTATGTTTGGACTCCCATTGGAGAGCATATATCATTTATAAATATTGAAAGGTTATTGGGCGTGATGAGGGTCCCACTTTAGTGACCGTGATCAGCACTTGGGTGGGTACCACTTTAATTCTGATTGAGATAGGGAATTCATACTAGGGCTTTTGGGCATGGTTGTGGTGATGAATCTACTGGTTTGGTATGTTTGTTGTTTATGTGGGCCATGAGAGCCACGATTGATAAATACTTGCAATTGTTTGTTGTTGATTACCTGATCACTACATGACTTATACAAATTGTGAAAGAATGAACCATGTTGGTGCTTGAGTGGAAATATTTGAGTTGTCCATAATATACTTATGCTTATCCATCTTCTAATATATGATTCATGAAACTGGATATTGTTACACACATGCATACATTCAAATTGTTCAAACTAGATTCTGGGATTGTAAAATTTATGTAACTTCCGCACTTATTTATATATTTTAAAAATGTTAAGGAGTATTTTATTGTGTGTATCTTCTGCGGTTTCTTTCTTAAAATGATTAATTATTTGGGGATGGTTCGTCTACCGTGAGGGATTGTGTAGGTGCCGTCGTAATCCTTAAGTTTGGTCGTGACAAGTTTGTATTAGAGCCCTAATTTAATCGGTCTAATGAGTACAAAATAAATGTCTAGTAGAGTCTTGCGGATTGGTATGTAGGCATATATAACCATTTTCGAGAGCCTATAGGACATTTAGGAAACTTCCATTCTTTCTCCTTTCGTGTTACTTTATTCAAATTGGTATCTAGATGACTCAAATTGGTATCTAATTAATATTCTATTCTCACACAGATGGTGAGGACACATGCAACAGTTGCTATGGATGAGGCACTAGCTCCTATGGCTGAGGCCATAAGACATGGTCGGGGCAGAGGTAGAGGATGTGGTTAGGGCAGGGCCTATTAGCGACGAAAAAATGGGGAATAACACTCATGGCTGGCCATAACAGTGCTAGATCACCATCTCTTGAGCCGGAGGTAGAGCATCATGATGAGCAATCCCTATACCAGTGCTTCTGGATGCCATGGTGTGCATTCTGAGTCTTTTGACGGTTTTACCCATACTGGCGCATTTCAGGCTGCACTAGATGGGTCACAGACAAGAGCCGGAGGTTAGACACCCGAGTAGTTTCAGACTCCGAAGATGCATTATGTTGCTGCGGTGGCTCCCCGTATTGATGTGGTACCAGTACTTGATTTTGCTCCTCGCCCAGTTACAAGACCAGTCATAACCCGAGAGGAGTAAAAGATGTTTGATTAGTTTACCAGGATGATGCTTCCCTATTTCTGTGGTACTCCCGAGTAGGATAAGTATGACTTCATTGTCTGCTGTCATTTGAGGCTCCACAAGATGGATATCGTAGAGTCACACGGGGTTGATTATGTCTCTTTTCAGTTGATTGGGGATGCTAAGCTGTGGTAGACGTCCTATATTGATTGCAGAGTATGAGTCTCAATTTCATGCATTGGCCCGTTATGTAGCTTTGTCAATTCTCACTAAGGCAGAGAGGGTGAGATGATTTGTAAAGGGTTTTATCTTTCCCCTTCGATTGACAACTTTATAGCTAGTAGCTTTTGGGGTTATGTTCCAGATAGTGGTGGATCATGCCAAGGATGTTGAGTCAGTGCGAGGACAGGCGCAGGGGAGTAGTGGCGACAAGAGGGTTCGTAAGTTTGGTAGTTTCAGTTGCTTTGCTTCTAGAGGTTGGGGACATTATGACAGAGTCTGCCAGCATCATTTCAGTCGTCCCATTCAGTATGCTCTCCAGACTTCAGTAGGTGGTTTATCTAGGCATAGGAGGTACAGTGCCAGGCACACTACTTTCAGTTCTGGACAGACATCCCAAGGTTTTTAATCCCTATATTCAGACGGTGGAGGATATACAGTATCTTTAATGACAGTTTAGCAGCCTATGGCAGGAAAGTTTTGAGTGTGGGGAGATAGGGCAAATTATGAGGGATTGTTCCAGGTGTAAACAGAATAGGACCCAGGATGGTTCCTGAATTTAGGCACCTAGGCCTCTATCACCTCAAGCTAGAGAAAGAGGATTTTCTAGTAGAGGGGTTCGTAGGTTGGTAGAGGTAGTGGTAAACCGAGTAGAAACGATTCTCAGTCTATGAGGCATGCAGCTTAGGCAGGTCGTGTTGGTGGTGGTGGCACTCAGTCCGAGGGTGGACGTGCCAAATTCAGTGCTTTTCCTAGTAGACTAGAGGCCAAGGATTCTGATGTGGTTAGCTCAGGTATTATTTCAGTTTTTCACCAGTTGGCTTGCATCTTATTTGATTCGGGTTCTAGTTTCTCTTATGTGTCCACTTATTTCACTACAGGTCTAGATATGCTTTTTTATTTGCTTGATGTTCCCATTCATGTCTCAACTCCTGTTGGTGATTTTATGGTAGTAGATTGGGTCTACAGGTCTTGTGTGGTTAAATTTATGGTGTGCGACACTTTGGTAGATTTGGTTATCTTAGAGATGGTGGGCTTTGATATTATTCTATGTATGGACTGGCTATCTCCATATCATGTGATTCTGGACTGTCATGCCAAGACAGTCACGTTGGCCATGTCGGGTATTCTAAGATTAGAGTGGAAGGGAACTCCTAGCCCTGCACCCAAGAAGATTGTATCATTCCTTATGGCGAAAAAGTTAGTGGACAAAGGGTGTTTAGCATCTTTGGCTCATATCCGGAACACTTGCGTGGATATTCCTTCCCTTGAGTCAGTACCAGTAGTTAGTGAGTTTTCAGAGGTTTTCCCCACAGACTTGCTAGGTATGCCACATGACTTGGATATTGACTTTTGCCTTGATTTGGAGCCAGACACTCAACCTATTTTAATTCTGCCCTATCGTATGGCCCCAGAAAAGTTGAGGGAGTTGAAGGAGAAGTTGTAGGATTTGTTGAGTAAAGGATACATTCGACCTAGCGTTTCCCCTTAGGGGGCTCCCGTGCTTTTTGTGTAGAAGAAATATGGTACCATGCGGATGTGTATCGACTATTGATAATTGAACAGGGTTACAATCAGGAACAAGTACGTGATACCTTGCATAAATGACTTGTTTGATTAGCTTCAGGGTGCATCAGTCTTCTCTAAGATCGACTTGAGATCATATTATCAACAATTGAAGATTAGAGCAGAGGATACTCCGATTACAGCATTCATGGTCACTATGAGTTGTTGGTCATGTCTTTTGGGCTTATCAATGCCCCCACAGCTTTTATGGGTTTGATGAATGGGGTTTTAAGACCCATTTGGATTCCTTTGTGGTAGTCTTCATCGATGACATTTTAGTCTATTCTAGTAGCAAGAAGGATCATGAGAAGTATTTGAGGATCGTGCTTGGCTTGTTAAAGGAGAAGAAATTATATGCTAAATTTTTGAAGTGCGCGTTTTGTCTTAGCTCGGTACAATTCTTGAGACATGTAGTGTCTAAGGAGAGCATCATCGTAGATCCCAAAAAAAATATCGAGGAAGTTAGAGATTTGGCTAGGCCTACTTCTGTGATAGAGGTTCGAAGTTTTATGGGTCTTATGAGTATTATTGGTGATTCGTGAAGGGGTTCTCATCTATTGCTTCCTATTTGAATTGGTTTACCTAGAAGACTATGATTTTTAGCAGTCTGATGAGCGTGAGGAGAGCTTTCAAAATCTCAAGGCTTTATTGACTTCGGCTCCGATCTTGGCTTTACTGGTGGAGGGAAATGACTTTATGATTTATTATGATGCTTCTGGAATTTGTTTGGGTTGTGTGTTGATGCAACAAGGCAAAGTGATGCATATTGTTCGAGGAGTTGAAGGTGCATGAGAAGAACTACCCCATTCATGACTTGGTTTTGGCTGCGGTAGTTTTTACTTTGAATATTTGGAGACATTACCTATATGGAGTTCACTGTGAGGTGTTCACAGATCATCGTAGTCTTCAACATGTGTTTAATCAGCGAGACTTGAATTCAAGGTAGTGTAGGTGGATGGAGTTGCTCAAGGATTATGACATTACCATTCTTTATCATCTGGGCAAGGCTAATGTGGTAGCTGAGGCGTTGAGCCGGAAGGCGGTGAATATGGGTAGCTTGGCGTTTTTGATTGTTGAGGAGCGAAGCTGCGCTATAGAAATTCAGTCTTTAACTAATAGTAGGCTGAGGCTTGATATTTTGGAACCAGGCAAGGTTCTGGGTTGTGTAGAGGGGAGGTTATCACTTTTGGAGCAGATTAAGACTCAACAGGTTGAGGATGTGAATTTCTATAAAATTTGGGATAAGGTACTGAGAGAGGAGGCAAAGGAAGCGATTCTTAATGGCGAATGGGTTTTTAGGATAAAGGGGTGTGTTTGCATTCTTCGTGTGGGTGGTTTGATTAGGTTTGTTAAGGAAGAGGCTCACAGTTCAAGATATTCCATCAATTCTGGTGCTGCAAAGATGTATGGTGATTTGAAGAAGCTTTATTGGTGGGGTAGGATGAAGAGGGATATAGTAGAATTCGTATCCCAGTGTTTGAATTGCCAGCAGGTTAAGTATGCAAAGCAAAAACTGGGTGGTATGACTCAGAGGATGTCCATTTCAGAATGGAAGTGGTAGAGGAGAGCTATGGACTTTGTGGTAGGGCTACTGAAGACCTTGGGCAAGTTTGATGCTATTTGGGTTATGGTGGATAGATTGACCAAGTTCGCGCATTTCATTTCGGTTTAGACTACCTACAATTCAGATATTTTGGCCAAGAACTACATTAGGGAGATTGTCCGGTTGCGTGGGGTGCCCATATCGATCATTTCAGACAAAGGCACTCAGTTCACTTCCCATTTCTTGGGTACTTTTTAGAAGGAATTGGGGACTCATTAAAGCTTAGTACCGCATTTCACTTGTAGACGGATGGTAAGTCATAGAGGACTATTCAAGTGTTAGAGGATATGTTGCGGGTTGCGTGATTGATTTTGGTGGTCATTAGGACCAGTTCATGCCCTTGGCAGTGTTTGCTTACCACAACAATTATCACTCGAGTATTTATATGGCTCCATTTGAGGCTTTGTATGGTAGGAGATGTCGCTTCCTGATTTGTTGGTTCGATGCATTTGAGGTGAGACCTTAGGGTACTGATTTGTTGAGGGATTCCTTGGATAGGGTGAAGTTGATTCAGGGAAAGCTCCTTGCAGATCAGAGTAGACAAAAGGAATATACAGATCGAAAGGTTCGCGATATGAAATTCATGGATGGTTATCAGGTTCTATTGAAGGTTTCGCCCATGAAGGGTGTGATGAGATTTGGGAAGAAGGGTAAGTTAAGTATGAGCCTCTTTGGTCGTTTTGAGCAACTTCTGCATGTTGGTGAGGTAACCTATGAGTTGGCATTTCCACTGGATTAATGGGTGCTCACCCTGTGTTTCATGTGTCCATATTGAAGAAATACCATTCAGTCAGGTATTATAGAAGCCATTAGGACTCGGTGGTTTTTTTATCAGAACCTATCATTTGAGGAAAAGCCGTGGCAATCTTGGATAAGCAAGTTAGGAAGTTCATATCAAAGGAGATAGCTTCAGTAAAGGTACAGTGGAAACACCGCCTAGTCAAAGAGGCTACATGGGAGACTGAGGAGCATATGCGGAGTAATACCCCCAGCTCTTTATCAATTCAGGTACTTTCCCTTTATGTCTTTTCCGTTTGAGGGCCAATTTTTGTTTAATTGGTATCGGATGTAACAACTCATTTGGTCATTTTTTTGTTCGGGATTGATTATTTTGGGTCTATTTTTTTGTTTCAATTTAAGCTTGGGAATACGGGTATTGTTGGGTTAGTATGACCGTATAGGTTACTTCTTTGATCATGTTAACTTCAATTTCTCAATAAAATTACCGTTTTGACCTTCAGGGATGTATTAGGGTTTTTGGTTGACTTTTTGGACCCGAATCTTTTTACATTTTGTTGAGTATCCTTAGATCAAAATTTGACATAGAATTTAAGTTTGTTAGACTTCGATCATTCTGAAGGGTGAAGCTTGGCTTGAAGGTTCGTGGCGCTCGCTTGGCTTTGAGGTAGGCTATGGTTTATGTTTAGAGTTTGATTGGAGAGAATATATCGTTTATAAATATTAAAGGGGTATTGGTTGTGATGAGGGTCCTACCTTAGTGACCGTGATGAGCACTTGGTTAGGTAGTGGTGTATTTGTTTGGGTTGTTGTTATATCTACTGATTGAGACGGGGAATGCATACTACGGCCTTCTGGCATGGTTGTGGTGAAGAATCCACTGGTTTGGTATAGTTGATGTTTATGTGGGCCATTAGAGCCATCATTGATAAATAATTGCAATTGTTTGTATTTGAATACCTCATCACTTCATGACTTATACAAATTGTGAAACAATGATCCATGTTGCTCCTTGAGTGGAAATATTTGAGTTGTCCATGGTATACTTATGATAATCAATCTTCTCGTATATGATTCTTGAAACTTGATATTAATGCACGCATTCATTCATTCAAACACACACACACCCCCATAAATATATAGATATATATTGGGATCGGGTTGTATGCTGCAACAAATATATTTGGGATCGGCTTGCACGCCGTAATATATATATTTTGGATTGGGTTGCACACCGCAACGTATACATTTTGCATCGCATGCCGCAACAAGGGATCGGGTTGAACGCCGCAACAAGGTATAAGGACCTTGCGAGTCCCCCATGGGTCATGACTATGAGGCATAGCTCGTAGCGTGTGTGTCCCAAGTTTGACATATGGCCATTGCATTGCATCTCATTGTATTCATACCTTCATATTTGCATTGTATCTCTGACTGTCTTACGTGCTATGTTCTTATGTGTGTTGTGGTGTTATTGGACTTTAGGGCGTAGTTGGTGAATTTAGGTTGAATTGTTGTAACGAGTGTTTAGATTCAATCTTTAAATGTTGTATATATGTTTTCCTTTTGTTATCCGCCTATGATGCCTACAAGTACTAGTGGTTGTACCATACTACACTTGCTGCATCTTTTTGGGTACAGATACCACTCCAAGTTCTAGTTCTAGGTCTCGCGTCTGATCCTGAGGCAGTTGATTTTGAGTTTCAGGGTGACCCTTCATATTCTATCTGCAACCCTCGATCTCCTTCTATCTCATTTCATGTCTTTACTTCCTTTTAAGACAGTTGTTACTTTTCAGTATTCCAGACTTGTAATAATTATTTAGATGCACTTGTACAAGTTCTGACAAGATTCTGGGATTGTAATATCTAAGTAACTTCCGCACTTATTTATATATTCTATGAATGTTAAGGAGTATTTTGTTGCGTTTACCTTCCGCATTTTCTTCCTTAAAATTATTAATGATTTAAGGATGGTTCGCCTCCCGGGAGGGATGGTATAGGTGTCATCATGATCCGTGAGTTGGTTCGTGACAATTGAGTTGCTTCACAAAGTTGTGATTTTATAGGCCTCATTCAACACAAATTTTAATTTTGTTTAATACACAAGTAATGTTCACATATTCGAGTCTATTTGTGAGAGTTTTTATATTGAGATATCATCATGTGCACTGAAGAAAATATATCTCGTTTACATAACAAAACATAATTACTTATATTGTCTATTTTCTAGGGTAGTTTTAGGTATTTGAGGTACGTAGACACTATCTTTCAACTACTAACTGTTCTCATGATAACTCAAAGAATGATCCAGATTTAGCGGAAAAACATAGAAAACCCTAGAAGGTTCGAAGAGAGAGAAAGAGAAAATCATCTTATTAAAGTATAGAATATCAAAATCAGTTATTACAAAAAATATCTAATAACTATATATATTTACAAATACAAATGGAATTAAATTAGTGGAAATATAAAATGGACTTTTATTACTGCTCTTTTACGACTTAGATCAGATTTTGGGGATATGTACTATTATCTTTCTAGTATTTATGTTAGTGAGGCTTAAGGATAATATTGCTATTAAATCTTAATCTTTGTTACATTGAAAATTGTGTCTGAGACAATGGGGATGGTTCGCCTCCCAGTGGGAAGGTGTAGGTGCCATCATGACCGTGAATGGGTCATGACAAATTGGTGTCATAGCTCCTAGTTTCATCAATCTAAAGAGTACAAGAGCAATGTCAAATAGAGTAATGTGGATTGGTATGTAGGCATCAGTACCCATCCTCGTGATGCTATGGGACATTTAGGAAATCTCGACTTCTTTCTCCCTTTTGTGCTAGTTCCTTCCGATTGATATCTAGGCCAATCTTTTCATGCGAGTTTTTCAAATTTTGTATCTTAACCTCGTTCTTCTATTCTCTCTCAGATGGTGAGGACGTGATCGGCTTCTACTGGAGGTATGGAGCCCGCACCCACACCCGTACCCACTATCAGGGTCGTTGCTCGTGGACGAGCCAGGGGACGTGGCATGAGGCATGGCAGGGGCAGAGGCTGTGCTACTGTAACAGCTAGGGGCTGAGCACCAACCCCTGCTCAGGGCCCCATTAGGGATGTGTGCTATATCCCATACTTTTATACGTTGAATTTGTCGTAAGTTAATCAACATAAGCTTGAAAGACAAGATTATTTTAAGTCTATAAGTATTTATGCTATGTTTAACAAGTGATAAATAAGTGTCATGAAGGTTAAACAAATCGGAGAAAATAAGTTTTGTCAAAGTTTGGGATGTTGAACAAGTTATACGGACTGTATGGAATTTTTGTCATATTCGCGTATGCAAATAAAGAGATTGGTGTATAAAAGTTTGAGGCCCAGAAATAATTAAGGACTTAACAAATGTGACGAAGGTGATTGAAAATAATATTTGGTGTATGTATATAGAGGCTATGGACTAGTGTTATGTCAAATGATCATGATAATGAGTATATGAAGTGTGTTGAAAAATGATCGTTATTTAAGTGAATTGAGATTAAGGAATTAATTATGGGTATAATTAGTTAAATATGAGAATTTCATGGGAGAGAGATGAATTATTGAATAAAGTTGTATGAAGATTAATGGCCACATGGCACCATGGTAGCAAGACACTAAGTAACTTTCTAACGGTGACATCTATAAGTCTACATGTCATGATGTGAAAGTGGTTGCAAAAGGGAGTGGGCCCCGCAGCCCACTTAGTAGTCTATAACTACATTTATCACTTGGATATATACATATGCTTCAGCAACATTTAAGCTAGTATGGAGATTTTATTCTCTAACTATATTTTTGGATGAATATTTATCACTTGGAAAAAAATATACATATGTTCCAGCAACATTTTTGCTAGTGTGGAGATATATATATACGTTCATTCTTGTCAACCTAAATTATGAAAGTTCCCTTTTGAAAGATAGGAGCAGCAACGTATGGAGGTGTGAGATGTCCGCTTGCGCTGAAGCAAAACGCGTAGGTTTCCTCCAGATAATAACAAATCGGAGGTTTCTTCGAAGTGAAGTAAGGTGGCAGAAGAGTAATTCTTGCCATGTAAGGTAACAATTCCCCTCTCCTAGATGTATTTAAATTCATCCAGGCCATAGCTAAATTGGGAGATTAGAACTACGGGATTAATGACAAGAAATCATATAAGTTGTTGTTGTTGTTGTGTGGACTTATTTGGAGTGTATTTTTAGTTGTGGTGGCTGGTATTCTAAGAGTTTAGCTTGTGTAAGTTGTTGTTGATGTTGTGGTTCTTAATTTTGAGTTGAGGACGTGATAAAAATAGGGGAGATGCTACCGGATTCTTTATAGAAACGAGTTATCATTTGATATACATCATATACTAGTGTTCCCAAAGTTGATGGGTGTATTATCATTGTTATAGTTTGAAGTGCTAATTAAGGCGATTTCATTATTGAGTGCATATTGACTACAAGAGGCATGTTAAGGATAACCTTTCCTTCATTCTTTTGGCATGGTCTATATGGAAACAAAATGTAACCAACAAAATGTAACCAAACGTTCCTCGTAATGACTCTATTCCTAGAAGTAGTAAGAGCTTATGTCTTTGTTTCCCATATGATGGTATTAATCATGTCTTGAGTTTCTATGTCCCGAATGGGCATACATATAACGTTTCATATTTTGTATACATTTTCATAAGGATTCTAAGTCCTGAAAGGGGCGTATGATAATAAGAGGATGTTCTTAACAAGGTAGGAAGGTAACGACTAGAAAGGCACTCCCAAGGGAGTTCCGAGTTTCATAAGTCTTGTCATGCATCATTCTTACATACATATTTATATACTTATGCATCACGATATTATGGGGCATGGGAAGGGCTATGACATTATATACGCAAACCACCTGATCAGCTGGTGTATGATGATTATGATGCCCGAAGGGGCCGATATTATATGATGCTCTATAGAGCAAATAGGTAAAGGCATATATATACATACATATATGATATTCATGCATTGCATTGCATTTGCATCGCGTTTATTGTATTCAGAAAGGTTGTATGCCCTATGGACGGACTATGATATGCATAGGTGCACAGTCATTCAGATGTGGTTATACACTAGATTCTGATCAGTACAGTAATATTATAGATACATAAAGATGCTTACGATCATGCGTAAGAGGTTATATATCACACAGGTTTCAGACCTCACTGGTAAGTCAAAGGTTCACAGGTTGATTCTTATCCATCTTATTCTACAGTATGACATTATTATTATTATGTTTCATTTCGCCTTACATACTCGGTACATTATTTCGTACTGACTTACCTTTTCTTGGGGACGCTGCGTTTATGCCCGCAGGCTCAGACAGGTTGACAGGAAGATTGCACCGTGACATTTGCTGAGTATCAGCTTGGATTGGTGAGCTCCTCTTCATTTCGGAGCAATGCCGAGTCAGTATGTCGTATATGTATTTCGGGTTATGGGTACGTCGGGGCCCTGTCCCAACTTATATATATATATATATATATATATATATATATATATATATATATATATATATATGTTACGATTATGTATTCTTAGAGGTTTTGCAGACAGAGTCATGCACACGGTGAGTCATATCATGTCGGTCGTAATGCTGGCCTCGTAGGCCCTTGTACTTATACATATGTATGCCTTTAGGCTGCTGGTCATAGAAACATATGTTGGCGAAGATGGTCCAGTGTTTGTTATATATGATATCATTATGTTCACAGGTTGTCCTCATTGGCCTTGTTTGTTTTTCGGGACATAGATGTTGCTAGTTATAGTTTGGTTTGCTCGGTCCTAACCAGGTACCGGGTGCCATCATACCTCACAAAGGTTGGGGTGTGACAATGTGACTCTGGATATTGAGGACATTCAGGAGGAGGAGCCGATTCCGGCTGAGGTGGTCGTACCTACGCTGAAAGAGTTTGTGTTCGTTGCTACTCCTGACCTTCGGGAGGCCTTGTTCTGTGTGATGGGTTATTTTGATAGTATGGCCCATGTGGGCATCTTACCGGCTACTCCAGATGGTTTTCAGACTATAGTGGGAGCTCAAACTCCTGATTCTATAGCTGCTACAGGGTTTCATTCTTCGGGGCCACCGCTGTGGTTCCCCGCATTAATGCGATTGCATTAGCTGATTTTATTCTTCGACCTGTTGCTAGACCAGTGATATCCCATGAGGAGCAGAAAACGTTTGACAGATTCACCAAGATGTTCCCTCCCTGGTGCAACGGCACCCTTGATGAGGATGCTTATGAGTTCATTAGTTGCTGTCATGAGAGGCTTCACAAGTTGGGGATAGTAGAGTTGCACGGAGTTGACTATGATGCTTTTCAGTTGGTTGGGGATGCCAAACAGTGGCGGAGATCTTATATGAAGTGTCGAGTGGCTGGGTTGCCACCTTTGTCATAGACTTAGTTTTATCAGGTGTTTCAAGAGAAGTACGTCCCTATAGTTTGAGAGACAGGAGGAGGGATGAGTTCGCAAACTTGGAGAAGAGGCGTATGTGTATAACAGAGTATGAGACCATATGTCATGCCTTGGCCCGTTATGCAGTGTCGTTACATCCCACAGAGGCTGAGAGGGTAAGACGGTCCTTGAAGGGTTTGACCCTTCTGCTTTGATTGGCGACCTTACAGATAGTGGCCTCCGGGGCTTCGTTTCAGACAATGGTGGACTGTAGCAGAAAGTGAGTCTGGGAGGGGTCAGGTAAACGAATGAGTTGGCGAGAAGAGGGACTGCAAATTCGATAGCTTCGGTGGTTCTTCTAGAGGTTGGGGACACTACGGAAGGAGTCATTATTATCATTCCAGTCACCCCATCTAGTCAGCACCTCATATTTCAGCAGGTGATTCTTCATGGTACAGAGGGTATAGTTCCTGATAGACATCTAGAGGGTCTAACTCTCGGTACTTGAATAGTGGAGACTATTCTGGTTATTCAGTGTCAATTCAACACGCCATGTCAGGAAAGACTTGCTATGAGTGTGGGGAGCCAGGGCATTTCCATAGGGAGTGCCCAAGACTTAGACAAAGTGGAGCCCAGAAGGGTTCCTGATTGCCGGCATCTAGGCCCTCAGAACCACCAACTAGAGGAGGGGGACATTCTGGTTGAGGTGGTTCGCAGACTGGCAGGGGTCGTCATCTGCCAGGTAGGGGCAGCTCCCAGTCAGTGAGGGGTGGAATTCAGATAGGTTGTGGTGGTCGTGGAAGCACACAATCTAAGGGTGAACGTACCCATTTTTATGCTTTTCTTGGTAAGCCAGAGGATGAGGCTTCTGATGCTATCATCATAGGTATTGTTTCGATTGTCATTGGTAGGCTTTCGTCTTATTTGATCTATTTTTTTCTTTCTCTTATTGTCCACTTATTACTCTGCGGGTCTGAAAATGCTTTGTGATTTGCTTGATGTGCCTATTCGTGTTTCTGCTCCTATTGGCAATTTTGTGATAGTAGATCAGGTCCATAGGTTTTGTGTGGTTACATTCACGGGGTGCGACACTTGGTAGATTTGGTTATCTTGGATATGGTGAACTTTAATATTTTTTTCGTTATAAGCGTCTATCTAGGTATCATGCGATTTTAGTGTCATGCCTGCATCCATGTTGGGAATCTTTTAGGTATTCCAAGATTAGAGTGGAAGGGTATTCCTATCCCTACACCTAAGAAGATCATATCGTTTCTTCCGGAGAAAAAATTAGTAGACAAACGGTGTTTAGCTTATTTGGTTCATATATGGGATACTAGCATGGGTACTGGTTCTCTTGAGTCATTGCCTGTAGTGGGAGAGTTTTCTGAGATTTTTTCCTACAGACTTGCCTGGTATGCCACCAGATTGAGACATTGATTTCTGCATCAAATTTGAGCTAGAGACTCGACCTAATTCTATTTCTCTATATCAGATGGCGCCAACTGAGTTGGGGGAATTGAAGGAACAGTTACAAAAGTTGTTGAGCAAGGGTTTCATTATGCTGAGTGTTTCCCCGTGGGGTGCTCCCATGTTGTTTGTTAAAAAAAGGATTGTACTATTCAGATGTGTATTGATTATCAGCAATTGAAAAAGGTTACAATCAGGAACAAGTATCTAATACCCCACATTAGTGACGTATTTGATCAGCTCCAGGGTGCATGGATCTTCTCTAAGATTGATT
This sequence comes from Lycium ferocissimum, assembly GCF_029784015.1. Classification (NCBI taxonomy): domain Eukaryota; kingdom Viridiplantae; phylum Streptophyta; class Magnoliopsida; order Solanales; family Solanaceae; genus Lycium; species Lycium ferocissimum. Next base: position 10,102 of record NW_026713342.1, on the reverse strand, counting down.
TGAGGTTGAGCTATAACCAGTTGAAGATTAGGGCGGAGGATATTCCGAACACGGCTTTCAGGACACGCTATGATCACCATGAGTTCTTGGTGATGTCTTTTGGGCTTACCAATGCTTATGGATTTGGTGAATGGGGTTTTCAAGCCCTATTTTGATTACGTTCTTCATTTGCTTCATTGATGACATCTAGGTTTATTCTCGTATTAAGGAGCATCATGAGAAGCATTTAAGGATCATGCTTGGGTTATTGAGGGAAAACAAAGCGTATGCCAAGTTTTGAAGTGTGAATTTTTGGCTTAGCTCGATGGCGTTCTTGGTGCATATGGTATCCAGTGAAGGCATTATGGTAGATCCAAAGAAGATTGATGCAGCTTGAGATTGGGCCGGGCCTACTTCCGTGACTGAGATTCAAAGTTTCATAGGCCTCGCGAGCTCCTATCGTCGGTTACAGAAGGGTTTTCAGCTATTGCTTCTTATCTAACTAGGTTGACTCGAGAAGAATGTGCCTTTTCATTGGTCGGATGAGTGCGAAAACGACTTTCCAAAATGTTACACCACGAAAAATTTCCAGTTAGCATACAGTGAATAGACTAACGAAGGGCATGATGTATATGATGTTTCATAAGTGAGAAATAGCATTTAAGGGTCCTAATTAAGATTTCCAAAGACATTCAAGATAAGGAAAGAAAGTTGCTAAGGAAAGCAAGTCATATGTTGTGTGTCGGACAAGAATTACGAGTATCGAGTTAATGACGTTCTAACGATATTTTGGGAAAGAGTTATAACGACCCTTAGATTTGTATTGAGGTGTTGAACAAGTGTTAAAAAGGTTCCATAAGGATCGGAGATCAAACGAGTTGACGAAAACAAGTCTCGGTTAGCTGGGCAACATACGGCCAGACACACTACTAAAAAACCAGCGTTTAGTGACGGAATATTAGCGACAGACCATATTCTGTCGCTAATTAACAACGGATTAGCTACGGATTGCTGATTTTGTCGCGAGAAAAGCAACTAAAATTTTATCTCATTATATAGCGACGGATTAGCAACGAAAACTGAATTTCGTCACTAATGATTAGCGCGAAATTTTGGCGCCCTAAATTTCACTACAGATTTAGCAACAGAAGAGGCGCGACAAATTTTATTTTTATTTAGCGACGGATTCAGCAACGAAAAATCCGTCGCTAGGCCTTTTAATTTTTCTCCAAAAAAATATATATTGCAGCAACGGAAAAATTCGTAGCAATATTAATCATTAAAAGAAATCAATGTATTATTTTGCGACGGAATATAAAATCCGTCGCTATTCCGTCGTTAAGTGTTAAAAAAAAAGATATATCCTAGGTTACACATTATTTCGTTTCACTTCAAACACACCCAAAACAGATATAGAGCGAGAGTATGCGAAATTGCTAACATAGAGAGAGAGAGAGAGAGAGAGAGAGCACAACATAGATCAAAATAATGTGAATCTAGGGTTTCTATTGTGTTTTTCTCTTCTTCTGCTGCATCTTTTATCTAAAGGAAAGGTATGTTTTGATTTTTCTATGTTTTTTTGCTTATTATCTAAAGGACAGAGCATCTTTAAGTGTTTTTTTTTTTGCTAAAATCGAAGTTGGGTGTCTTGAAAACTGTTGGGTTTATAATTTATTTGAAGGTTAAGTGTTGGGAATCTCTATTTGGGCCAAAATCTGATGAAAATGGAAATTCGACCTTTGTTTGTGCTAAACCTTGTAGGATAATATTATTTGGTGGTTAAAGTTTGTTTTAATTCCTTGCATGTCGAGAAAAAGCTTGAAGAACTCAACATTCTTTATATTTTGTGATTTGAAATCAGTGTTAGTGAAGTAAGGGTTTCTTACTCGATTTTTTTTTTTTTTTGTATTCGTGATTTGAAATCGGTGTTAGTGAGGCGGGTTTCTTACTCGATTTTTTTTTGTTTCGAGTTTAGCTTTGTTTCGGTTTGTCATATATATATATATATAAATATATATATATATATATATTTAACTAAAAGGTGGATGATATGTTCTGTTTCACTAAGTTATTTCAGCTTGTTATTCCATTTAGAGGCCATTCGGTTGTATTAATGATATGAAGACAGAACATTAATTTGATTGCTTTGTTTATGTCAACATTAATAGGAACATGAATAATCTAGAGCGTGATTCGATGTACGATAGGTTGGATGGCCGAGGGGGTATAAACTCTAGCTTTGTAACCGGTGTAGATAATTTTATCCAATTTGCACTTTCTCAACGAAATTACATGAGCGGTAACAAGGTTAGCTGGTCAGAATTCATTGACGTGCTACTCATTGAAGGTTCTGCATTTTAGCTGCTGTTGTTAGCTGCTGTTGTTGAGGTATTGTTGCCTGCTATTGAAGTTCTTCTCACTTAAGTTTATTGATCTCCTCTCTCTCTGTACAATAACTTGACTATTGATTTGTATAAAATGATAAATAGCAGTTGTTGACGACAAAGAACTGCTACATTTTTTCTACAACTGATGAGCAAGTATTGCCAAAATTGAATTTGATGAAAACTACTGCTTGTGTTGTCATGTATTCTGCATTTTCTGAAATTCTGCAATGTGAACTTCATGCTATGCTGCAGATTTCCAGGTGCTGCAATTTGAGATCCTGGAAACAACTTAATACCAATTACTAAATGTAGTAAAACCAAACCGCATATGCAGTTTCATTAGTTCTACCACACCAGTAGCCAATTCCTAATATTTCACAAAAATTCCAAATCTTATCTTGATGTACTAAAAACCAACAATTAAGTGACTGCTTCCAGCATATTGGTGAGGCCCTCCATAGCTAGAATAAAAAGGAATGGATAGTTAGTTTCAGGTCTGAGGCCCTTCTGAGGGAAGAAGCCTACTAGTCCTCTGTTGACAAGCTCTGAGAATTTAACTGAGGATTCCTTAGAATCTTCTCATATTTCATTCTCAAATAAAGAAGAAGCCTACTAGTCCTCTGTTGACAAGCTCTGAGAATTTAACTGAGGATTCCTTAGAATCTTCTCATATTTCATTCTCAAATAAATCTTCTCCTCATGTCTATATATGTAGTTCCTTTCCCTGTCTTCTGGTTGACCATTTTTGTCGTGAGACCTACCGTACATGAATTAAAGTCATCTGGACATCTCAATTGTTACATATTCATTTATACTTTTATCAGGGAGTGCCTCAAGCTGATTCCTTATCAGATTTGGTTGTTTCAGTAATTCCGTTTAATTCTGATTGTCCTAGATGGAGGGTTGAATTTTGTGATATGTTGGTACTAGGTTACTGGTGATGACAAATGTAATCTAGCCTTAGAAACTGTTAACTGATCATGTGTGTCATACCATGTATAATTTTCCCTTTTATTGGAATTCAACAATGTTTCTTGTAATTACTAATATATAGAAGAGGCTTGGAAGCAGCTGGCTGTTGTCTTGCCGGCTTGCCGACCAAGGCCTACTTTTGTAATTTCAATCTTAATTTTGGTCTTCGTGTCTAACACGTGTTGATTCAGATAATAGCTGTTGCACATGCGCAGTCCTAAATTGCCCTTCAGCTATGTTGGCGATGAAGTGGCCGCTTCAAATTGTGTGTAATTTGTGTGCTTTAACTCTCTTTCCGTTTTCTGCTCTGCTGTTTCCTGATCATCTACCTTTGTTTGGTTGTTTGATTTCTGAGCTTCTTCATCTGAGGTGATGAGCAATCTGTTACCGCTAATTTCTGCACAATTATTGGGTCCTTTTCTGCTATTCCAGTTAGTAGAGGAAGTGTCGTAGTTTGCTAAATTAGCTTCTCACTAGTGTGTCTAAACCACGTTCACTATACTTTTCAGCTGACTTGCAAAAACTTGTACTCAAACAATTAACCGTTGTAGCTACAATACTGAAATTTTAAGAATAAAGTGTTAGTTTCACTTCAAACTATCTTTGCATGTTTCACAATGTAACAAGAGGACGATAATGCAGGATTTGTTTGCTATAGCAACTGATCAACCATTCCGTTTCCCTTCAACCTTTACATTTGTGATCAGGGCATTTTCCACGCTAGAAGGTGCTCTCTCTCTCTCTCTCTCATTATGAAAAGCAAGGAAACTTACATTAGTTAAATATACATGTCAAGATCCTTGACTTTTTACAGTCTAGTTATGATGTTATATCTTCTTACAGGTCACTGAACTGAATGTTTTCATCTCTTGTACATACTTTGAAGTGTAACTCTCTCTGTATGTTTGTATAACTTTGTACATGTAAAAATCATTGTCCATGTGAAGCTTCTACAAATGTATTCAAATTCTACAGATTTCTAAGGGTAAGAAAAAATAGCAAGACGTTGCTGCCTGAAACAAAAGCGTCGGTCCTTGGCAGAAACAAACTCTAAAATCAAGCTCAAGAGAGCTAATTTATATAAACAGTTGTTCACTTTCTGTAAAAACATGGTTTTGATGATCTATTTTTAATTTACATCTACACTCATTGTTAATATGTGCAGTTTGACAGAACCATCATTTGCTCGATACTATAAACAAACCCGTACAACCGGTTGACATTGTTTCATGGGTTTGATTCCAACTATAAGTTATTCGTAGGTTTGTGACAATTGGAATTTTCTATTTTCACCACATTTTTGTTCCTTTGGTGGATGAAAAACTTACAGCAGTAGCAGTTTTGGTAATATTTAGTTCTTCATAGTAATTGTAAAATTCAGATTTTGGCATAAGAAGTGCAAATCCTAGGCTGTATTCCATCTGGTTGTCTGAATTATATTATGCAATACGCGTTGTATAAAAATCTCTTTACTAGCAGCCTGCTTGCATTTTACTGGTTACTTTTTTACTGATGGTTGCTTTGATTTCCTCATGTCCACATTTATTTGTAGATATGGCTCGAGGCAGAGGTCGAGGTAGCGGAGGTCGTGTAGGAAAGTCCTCATTTAGGTGTGATTCTACTGGTCGTGCAAACATGCCTACCATTCCCATTCCCACCACAGTTAGTCCTCAACAAGGTGGTACGAGTTTCATAGGTGGGCCAGATCCTATAAACCAAGTTCAAACTTTAGGTGCGCCACCGGTTCAAGCCTCAGGTCTGTTTATTGATCCTCGCATATAATATATTGATCCTTGTAATATAATATGAGCAATTCTAGATCCTGTACGATTTTTTTTTTTTTTAAAGAACTGCTAGTTCCAGTTTTTGATTCAATATGAAATGAATCGTACATCATGATTATTGCATTCAAAACATTTCTAACTATCTCTAAGAATGAAAATATCCTCGAGCTTAGAAAGGCCAAATGAGAGGAACTACAAACCGAATCTAATAACGAGTTGCCTCACAAGGCGAAAACTAAAACAAATTGACATTGTGTTTCCAAGTACGAGGAAATATTGTCAAGAGATCAAAGTAGCAATTAAGGCATAATCAAAATGATCAACACCACCGCCACACCCAACATAACTATGTCCTTCCCTTCTTCGGTGCTGTTAGCATAGAAAGATCGTTGGTTCCACCACGATGAAGCTTCCAAAGAATGGCCACATTATGCTCAATGTCATCAATGCTGCTCTCACTTTGAGTCTCAACTAGAACAGCCATATCAAGAAAAACTTGATGAAGTTTATCCAGGCTCCTTTTTATGTCCATTACAGCCTCATGCCTATCTTTGTCCTCAAGATTCATCTCTCCTTTTTCTAAAAATATTTCAACTTTCCCACTTCCTTCCGACACCATCTTCTCAATCACTTCCTCTGTTGGCTCGTTCGATCAACAACAGTCCCTTCTGCATACGCCATTGATAGTTTCCGATTAGCGACATTAGATTTATCAAGTGCTTCAAGTTTTGCCTTGACAATCTTGGCTTTGCGAAGGACAGATACCATATCAGAATCCATTCTGTCTCTAAGGCCACGAAGGATTTTCGGACCATGAGTAGTTTTTGTTTCTTCATTCAGATTTTGAAGATCAGTTAAGAGATTAGTAATCTCTTCAATGTTACCCTTCACTGCGTCAAGATCCAAGTGGGCTTGTTTTTTCAGTTCAACATAACTTAAGAACGATTTTGTCATGAGATCGTTCATCTTTACTCCAGTTAATGAAGATTCGAATTTCGAAGAGCTTTGTGTTCTTCTCTGAGAAGATGATGATAATGGTGCCTGTCTCCCTCTTCTTGGAACTGTTTGGAAAGAGAAAGGGATAGAATTCTCAGGAGTTTCAAATATTTGAAAGTTTCACTGTCCTGTACAATTGCTGAAAGGGATAGAATTCTCAGGAGTTACAAATATTTGAAAGTTTCACTGTCCTTTACAATTGCTGAAATAAAAATAATTTCACTGTCCTGTACAATTGCTGAAATAAAAATAATCTTGATGGGCAGCATCAGCAACCATAATTTAAACCTCTCAGTTTCCTGCATGTGGTAGCAATCGCCTCTCATAATAGAAACTATAAATTGTAGGTTTGCTTGTGTAACAAGCTGCAGATTTTGTATATCATGATTAGTCATATTTGTAGACTTGCAAACAGCTTGTATAAAAACCTCTTTACTAGCAGCCTACTTGCATTTTACTGGTTACTTTTTTTACTGATGGTTGCTTTAATTTCCTCACGTCCACATTTTTTTGTAGATATGGCTCGAGGAAAAGGTCGAGGTAGCGAAGGTCGTGTAGGAAAGTCGTCACTTAGGAGTAATTCTGCTCGTCATGCAAACATGCCTACCATTCCTATTCCCACCACAGTTAGTCCTCAACAAGGTGGTACAAGTTCCGTAGGTGGGCCAGGTCCTATAAACCATGTTCAAACTTTAGGTACGCCACCGATTCAAGCGTCAGATCACGGTAGTAACCCAACCATCCCTGAATTATCTCCCATTACACCTGATCCGAGCGACCCAATGAGGGTACATCAAATCAGAGCAACACTATCAGCGAAGAAGAGTCCAGTAGTCGCCGTAGGCAGCGGACACTTACACTTGTTACTCTTACTCCTGCGGGGTTAGTCCATGCTTGTATTTTTTTTCTTTTATATATAATTTGTGGTAGGCCTTGAAATAATGTTTTCAAATTTATGCAGGTTGGAACCTTCTAAAGAATGCTCTAATACCATATCCGCATCTTTCAAAAATCAACTTGATCCCAATGGAATCAATTGGAAAGGTGTCTCGGAAGATACTAGAGATTTTTATTTTGGGGAATTCAAGGTATAACTTGCATTGTTCTACATGTTGAATTGTTGATAAGGATCTCTGCTTGGTCCCCTTATGAATGTGCTTATGCATAATTTGCTTTTTGTTTGGTATATCTATTTTACTTTTTATTCATGAAGCTGCATATCCTATTGATGTTGGTCAATTTGCTGTTGCTTGATATAAACAGTCTACTGGACAGGAAGAACTGAAAAGTAGTATCATTAATGACTTAAATCAGTAGGAAATAGCCTGAAATTGTCCTTCTATTTGTTGTTTAGGAACTCTTATTGTCTTTGTTTTCATGTTCTGTTACTTGACTATGAGACAGTGTATATGACCATTTATATCCAAGTTGTATGAAACTCTTTTTTGTTGGTCATCATGAGACTTCAATTACAACTAAAAATGGATAAATATCTCGCTCCCTTATCTTTGGAATTCATTTACGTTTTTATTTGGTAAAATTGAATGGTTAGTACGTATTCTTGATGTTTTAATTTCACTACTTATTACGGGAAAGATATCAAGAAATATTACGGGAAAAATCGAGTCTCGATCGATATTGATCAATGTGAAGCATATTACGAAGCTGCTGGGGGAACAAGGAAGAGAAGAATATATGGTCTTGGATCTCAAGCACAAAGTTATTATAGGCCGAATCTTTGCGTCAATTTTGGCTTTAATGCTTCAACATCAGCACCACCTTCAACTTCTCAATCAGCACCGACAGAAAATATGGAGGAGTTAGTGATGCGATTGATTCCTGCACTGACTGATCGCTTGCTTCCTTTATTTATTGAGAAGGCACGCGGAGTGATTTCTTCACCATCACATCATCCAAATGCTCCTATCGACGTACCATCAGTTGTGACACCCATAGTGCCTCCTCCTACTGCTGCTAACGTTGACGAAGTTGATCCTTTAGTTTCTGATGATGATCGTAGTCCTTCACCCATGCATTAGTTTTTATGTTATCTCGCTTTTTGTTGGAAAGAACAAAATTATGCACTAACAATACTTGATGGATGTGTGGGTTCTTTTGGTAGTTGATAGCTTGGTGTTGTCGGTGTTTTGGACTTAACGATTAGAATTCTGCTATCTATTTTGAATCTTTTTTATGAATATTATTTTATGTGAATGTCAGTGATTTTTAAGGGTATTTATTAATTTGTATTTAGTATGTTTCAACAGGTGTATTTAAAAATTGAAAAAAAAAAAAAAATTGGAAGAAAAATATTTGTGACATATTTGCGACGGATTTTGGTCGTTGCTAGAGGGAAAACAAAAAAGAGGCTACTGTTTACAAAATTGTATTGTCGCTAAATGCAGGGCATAAATAATTCAAATATTTTGCAACGGATTAGCGACAATGGTTTTCGTCGCTAATTTACTAAAACGACGAAATGAAATATGAAATTAGTCACGAAATTCATAACAATAGCAACAAAACATTCCGTTGCTATAATGTGGAACGGATCTGATACGTCGCTACTCTGTCGCTAAGTTTGCTAAGGATTTCATTTTTCCGTCGCTAATGGGTTAGCAACGCGCAAAATCGTAACAGATGACATTCCGTCGCTAATCCGTCGCAACACATGTTTAGCAACAGATACTGCCCGTATAAAATACACGGACCGTATGTACAGCCGTAGGTTCAGTCCAGAATGGCATGTCTGTCTGGACCAGATCTACGGCCAGACATACGGCCAGTAGAAAATATACGAACCGTATGTTGGTCCGTAGATCTCGGTCGGGACAGATTTTAAAATCATATAAGGGACCTCTCTCTCACTTTAATTCATTTCATTTCTCATCTCCACAAGTCAAGAACCCTCTAGAATATTCCCCACACTTCATCCACAAGAATTCAATGGAAATTGATGATCAACTTCATCAAACCAACAAGAATCAAGAGTGTGAAACCCATTAAAGTCATCCAAGCCAAGAAATCCCAAAAGTGGTGAAATAGGGTTTTGGTGCAAGAAGGATACTTCCACTCAAGGCTTGTTTCTACACTATCTAAGGTAAGTTTCATGGTATTTTGATGACGTTTGAAGTATTGATAAGTTGAAACACTTGGATTGTAGAAGAGTATAGAAAATGGGTCATAAATGTGTGAATAGTGTCATTGTCGAGTAGTAGTTGGGAATGAATCATGAAAATGGATATGTTGTGATTATGAATATATTATAAATGACATTTAGAACATGGAATGAGTATTATATGTTAAAGAACATGATAGTGAATTATGATCATGATTTTGGAGGATTGGAGTGAAATCGTGAAATGCGAATAATGTGAACAAATGACGATTGTTGTTTATGATATTGTGATTGATGTTATGAATGTTTGGGAGTTGATATGGAATATGGAGGAAGTCGTATAAACAAAGGAAATGCTGCCCAATTTCCTCTAGCTTTAGTAAGCACGTTCTTATGATTGTGTAGCTAATGTCGATACGAATTCTCTTGAAGGTAGAACGTGCACATTAAAGGAGAACAAGCAAGCGATAGATTAGTTAAACGACAAATGTATGTGAGGCTAGTCCTTTATTTCTAAGGCATGAATCTTATAGCATGAATTTCCTCCTTCTTCATGAATTTCCTATCTTCAAGAAAACTATGAGTCCTTGTTCACGAGTAACCATATGACATAAGAGATACACTATGAGTTCGACAATAATGATGATAAGCCTATGTCTAAAGAATATAGAGTCCATGATATGATGTCCTTATGAAGCTAATAATGTTGATTATTATATACACTCACCTTATATGCTAATCCCTTCAAGGCGAGGCAGAATGTTCATGAATGCTCCATAATGTAATCGGGGGTTCACGACCTTCTGTCACCCCGATAAAGTATAGTTGTCTCCGAGTTTCTATGCATGCACTATGATGAGCATATT
>NW_026713341.1:0-28053 GCF_029784015.1 Lycium ferocissimum | reverse complement strand
AAAGACAAATATAACCATCGAATGCCAAAATGCTTAGCTTTCTTTTTTGAAAAAACGTTTTTTTGTCTCATATATACGGAAAATAGAACATATCATATGAGCCGACATTAACCGATGTGGGATTTGCCTAAACCAAGGTGGGATTTGCCTAAACCAGTGTGTAATTTGCCTCACTACTGGGTTTGTCCCACCATTGGGTTTGCTCCACCACCGGCTCCGATACCAACCCATCTGTTCCGGAATACATATATCATATCACACATCGTACTTCGTATCCCGCGTAAGATACGATAAACAAATCTGGAATAATCGAAACGAGATACGTAAAAGTAAATACAAGATCGAGAATGCCAAAATGCTTGTTATCAAAACAAAAATCATGCACGGGGCTCTTAGAATATATGGTCGCCATTGGCATGGCGCCATAACACCTCGTACTCCGAGAAGATTTCATATCTCCGAAAACCCGAAATACCGCGGTCAAAAATCCGGCGGAATGTCGCATCGCATCAAAAATCCAAAATGCAGAATGCCGCACACCCAGTTGTCAAAAATCCGAGCAATATCACATATCTCCGAAACCCGACATACCGCGGTCAAAAATCCGGCGGCGATGTCGGCATCCGCGATCAAAAATCCGGCAATATAACATACCGGTGAAAAATCCCGGCGGCAATATCACATACCGCGATCAAAAATCTAACGGCAATATCACATATACACGGTACCCGGCCCTATAGCGAGAACGCAAACCGGACATATCATACTCGAATGTCATTATATCCCGCATTTATGCGTTTGGATAAGTCGGGATAATTGCGAGAAGTTAAGGGTTAGACCATTTCTATGATCATTTTTGTGCAGAGGTCGTTGGCGAATACTAATTATGAACATTATTAGTATGGAAATATTGAAAAAGGTTAAGGGTAAGAAGGGATATTCGCAAAATGGGCCGTGAAAATAATGCGGAAGGTTAGGGACAAAATGGTAATATTGAGAAAAGTCGAGGGGCAAAATGGGAATTTTACGCAAGGTTCATGAACATTCCAAAAGGGGGCCATATTGGCCATGTGACTAAAACAAAAAAAAAAGAAAGAAAAGAAAAAGATGACAAAAATAAGACATCTTTTGCTAGGAAAAAAATTAAGGAAAATTCTAGAGAGGCATGTGCCTCTCACATGATTGTGGGAATGTTATATATATATGAGGGAGTGAAAGAAAAATCTAGAGAAATCATCATTTATGAAGCATGAAAAAAAAAGAGTTGGAGAGAAAACCAAATATGGCCTATTCGGCCAAAGGGAGGAGAAGAAGGAAATAAAAATCTTCTTCAAAAATTTTTCTCTTGTTGAATTCCTACTAATTCAAGGTCCCTTAACAACTTGGTGTGGTTGTTTTGGAAGAAGGAACACTTGTTTCGTCAAGTTGACAACTTTGTCAAGTGAAGAAGTTTGAAGAAAAAGGTAAAGATTAATCCCTTGTTATTATGTTATGAAGGTTTGCTTGTGTTGTAGCATGTAAAAATGAGTAGAATTTATGGAAATATATAAGTTTGCATGGCGGGTGTGCATAGGTGTATATGGCCGTGTGCATGTATTATTGTGTAGTTGGGGTGAATTGAATTTTATGTTGTATTTTAGTTGTGGTTATTGTGGATTTTGTACTAAAAATGAAAGTTGAATGAAATTGGATGAAGTTGGGAAATTTCCATGTTGGCCGTGTGGTATGTTGTTATGATGGATTAATTTTGCTTAATGTGTTAGTTGTGTTGTTGTGACCCTTATAATGTGAATGAAGGTGAAATGGTTTAAGTTGATGTTGGAATGGAATGTAGGAAATTATTTCATTTTAGGACGATTTTATGATATCATGGAAATGAAGTTTCAAGGTGCAAATTATGGTTATGGTTGATGAAATAGGAAGATGGAAATGAGTTGTGAATAGGTATGTTGAATATGTAGAAGTGTTGGATGAATAATGGTTTTGGTGAAAGTTTGCATATTTTGTATATCTCGTGAATATCTTGTGGAAATGATATGAAATAATTTAGAATTGTATTGGAGTGATCTTGATTAGTAATGAATGTGAAAACATTGAGATTAGTTTGGAAATGTGAAGTTGGAATGAAAGTTGTTGAGTTATGTAGTAAAGAAGACTATTTATGTTATAGTGCGTTTTATGATAATTGTTGATGTTATTGGATTGTTGGGTTGTTGTTGTTGACATATTTGGGCGAGCCATATTCTCGGGATGGTGCATTTACGTGGGAGGTGCTGCCGAAATCTCGGTAGACAAGAACTAATTCAAGATTGGAATTTTAAAGCTTCATGAATAATCGGGCAAGCACGACCAAATTGCGGATTTTTGGCGAACTTCGGACGGGGGTTTGGAGTAGCGTAAGCGACGGGGAAAAAGGTATGTAAGGCTTCCCTTTTCTTTCTTTGGCATGTCTTCGATGTACTAGGCTTGATTACGAGCCTCGGGTCACTCTAAATCTAGAAATCCGAGACTGAATTTAGTTACTATTCACTCAGTGGAATTGAACCCAAAAGGTGTGCTTTGTTGTAAGCTATGTGTTAATGTCCGTAACCTTTGGAAATAAAAGCGAAAAGCTTTGAAATCTTTGAGGACAACCTAATGAGACATGATGACTACATTTTAGGTCCGTTACCCGACTTGAGCCGAGGTGGGCCCACAAACCCTAAGACCCAACCATATTGTACTAATTGCCTTATTTTCAAACGATAACTAAGGAAAACCTTTGGCTAATATCCTGAGTTTGTTATAAATACTTGGTAACTTAGATTTAAGCGGTTTGACTCGACTACTCTGATATAAGCACTCCGACATGAACGATCTGATTAGAATATTACGGTATAAGTGTTCTGATATAAGTTTTACGACATAAATATTTGAAAATAAACACTGCGGTATATACGTATGTTACGGCATAGAAATTCGACCTATTTATTTTGGTACAAGCATTCGATATGATAACTGCGATACGAGTATTCCCGTTAGCGTCTCGATATAAGTATTTTGCTATATGTATTTGGATACGAGCCGTCCGACCCAAGTATGCTAATGTGAGTATGCTCTATAAGCCTTAATGTTCTCCAAACACGACCCGGGATCGCTTGGAAAGTCCGAAGAGGTTTACGTATGTTAAATGCTTATAACTCTCCGATGCTAACTCGAAGAACCCGAGACTTGTTTCGAATCTTGAGATGTTAATAAGCGTATGTATTCATCGGAGATCGATTTCATATGTATATGTTTTCGCACTACTTACGCGTGCGCGACTCAATGTATCTTTCAACGAGTCCCGGCCGGAGGCATGTTATGATCTCGTGTGTACGTTACGATACGACCACCCACCGAGTCCCGGCCGGTGACATGTTCTCGTGCGCACTTCTCTGCATTATTCACCGAGTCCCTCGTACTTGCGGGCCGACACGTTATCCGTATGTGATTATGATGTGATGTTATGGGGATGGTGGCCAGGATGGCACGTGATTATTATTCACCGAGACCGCAGTAGAGGGCCGGGACACGTTATGTACATACGATTCTGATATGCATGATCTTATCTACCGAGTCCCTTAATAAAGGGCCGGGACACGTTATTTGCATACATGACATCTGATTCTGCTATACATGATTCTGTTCACCGAGTCCCTCATCGGAGGGCCGGGACACGTCATACGCATATGAGATTTATGATTTTGATATGTATTCGTGTTGCTCGTCCGACATATGTCATCTTCTGAGCCTTCTGTATGTTCTGTACTCTGTTTGATATATGCCATGCTCGGCACGATCTGTATGTTCTGTATTCCGTCCGGCACATGACCTCATCTGAACATTCTGTACGCTCTGTACTACGTCTGACGTGTGACATCACGGGTTCACTCTGTATTTTCCGTACCTCTTCGACATACGGTCTGTGATTGCAAATTAAGCAGTTTAGGTATTCTGATTGACTATTTATTGTTCTACATACTTTTGGCATATGAAACAGGTGTGTATGAGTTGTGTCTGAAAGGTAAGCGTCTGCTAGTCTGAGTAACGTATGTATCTGATGGTTCTCCGTCTCGTCGCTCATAGTTCTCGCTTTACTATATTACATGCCTTACATACTCGGTACATTTTCCCGTCGACCCCCGTTTCGGGGGCGCGTTTCATGCCGCGCGGTACTCCCCGATGTCGAAGTATTATAGAAGATGTTCCGGCGGAGATGGCAAGCTCCATTTTTCCCGGGTCGCCGAGTCGGTTTGTCCGTTATGATTTGATTTTCCGGATCCGTGTTAGAGACTTTGCGTACGCATTGTGGGTATGGTGTGTCGGGGTCACGGGCCGGCTTCATCAGCCGACATGTCAAGTTATGTTATGTAGTAAATTTTGTACAATTACAGATTTTGTTAAGTTTGAAAGCTTTATTATGTATTTCATGATTATTCAGTTTAGAGATCTGAGAAAAAAATTTATGTGTACAATAGGAATCCGTGGGCTCGCTCGGCTCCGGATATGGGGTCGGGTGCCCATCACGTCCCTTGGAAATTGGGGCGTGACAAAGTGGTATCAGAGCGAGGTCCGTCCGTGGGGTTGTCGCAAAGTCGTGTCTCGTAGAGTCCTGTTTATGATGTGAAGCGCGCCACATTTATAAACAGGAGGCTACGGGGCATCTAGGAATTGTTGACCTTCTTTCTGTCATAGATCGTGCGATAGAGCCAAGATATAGGAGAATAAAATAAGAAATTCCATCTGTAAGCCTTGCATACGACGAAAGGAGTTAAGTGTGGATATATTTGATCAGTTACCCGAGACCGACAGTTCTGGATGGCAAGAATGTGATATGGAGTTATATACTCTGTAAGGTATTGATGGTATTCGCGGTGTATAGATTTCGGATAATAAGAATTTGTGAAGGTGATATGGAAGATTGAAAAGGGTAAAATAGTAAATGTACAAGAAAGGACGTGCTACGAGCATGTGTCGGAATCTGTGAAACTTTGACTGGCTCCAGATTATGTAATAAAGGTCATGTGTGGAAGTGGACGTGATTACACCAGTATTAGAGGACCAGAATCTGTCGAAGTTGCGAGGTTAAGCGTGCTCAGGTGGGAGTAATTTCATGATGGGTGACCCCCTGGAAAGTATGCCAAATTTTTACAAATATTGATCTAAGAGACAAATGGGAAAATAGAATGTACAAGATGGTTGGAGACTATAAAAGGAGCCACCTGGCACGCGACAGGCGAGATTAGAGAAGAGACAGAAAGTACGCTATGGCTTTGGAATTTGGATAGGCTTGAATAGCGTCTGGAAGTATTTTGTGGGTTAGTTGATACTAATTATATGTGTATATGTACATGAACATGTATGATATTTCATATGTGAAGGTCGACAGAAAGTAAAAGGGAAAACTTATGGTAAGAAATTTTGCTATGTTGCGCACAGAGTCGAAAGGAAGAACTGTTGGCATATAAGGGACTCCCTCCTGTAGTGCTACAAAGCTCCATAGGGTCAGTCGAACATTCGAGGACGAATGTTCTAAAGAGAGAGGATGTTATATCCCGCATTTTTATGCGTTTGGATAAGTCGGGATAATTGCGAAGTTAAGGGTTAGACCATTTCTATGATCATTTTTGTGCGAGAGGTCGTTGGCGAATACTAATTATGAACATTATTAGTATGGAAATATTGAAAAAGGTTAAGGGTAAGAAGGATATTCGCAAAATGGGCCGTGAAAATAATGCGGAAGGTTAGGGACAAAATGGTAATATTGAGAAAAGTCGAGGGGCAAAATGGGAATTTTACGCAAGGTTCATGAACATTCCAAAAGGGGGCCATATTGGCCATGTGACTAAAACAAAAAAAAAAAGAGAAAGAAAAGATGACAAAAATAAGTCATCTTTTGCTAGGAAAAAAATTAAGGAAAATTCTAGAGAGGCATGTGCCTCTCACATGATTGTGGGAATGTTATATATATATGAGGGAGTGAAAGAAAAATCTAGAGAAATCATCATTTATGAAGCATGAAAAAAAAGAGTTGGAGAGAAAACCAAATATGGCCTATTCGGCCAAAGGGAGGAGAAGAAGGAAATCAAAAATCTTCTTCCAAAAATTTTTCTCTTGTTGAATTCCTACTAATTCAAGGTCCCTTAACAACTTGGTGTGGTTGTTTTGGAAGAAGGAACACTTGTTTCGTCAAGTTGACAACTTTGTCAAGTGAAGAAGTTTGAAGAAAAAGGTAAAGATTAATCCCTTGTTATTATGTTATGAAGGTTTGCTTGTGTTGTAGCATGTAAAAATGAGTAGAATTTATGGAAATATATAAGTTTGCATGGCGGTGTGCATAGGTGTATATGGCCGTGTGCATGTATTATTGTGTAGTTGGGGTGAATTGAATTTTATGTTGTATTTTAGTTGTGGTTATTGTGGATTTTGTACTAAAAATGAAAGTTGAATGAAATTGGATGAAGTTGGGAAATTTCCATGTTGGCCGTGTGGTATGTTGTTATGATGGATTAATTTTTGCTTAATGTGTTAGTTGTGTTGTTGGACCCTTATAATGTGAATGAAGGTGAAATGGTTTAAGTTGATGTTGGAATGGAATGTAGGAAATTATTTCATTTTAGGACGATTTTATGATATCATGGAAATGAAGTTTCAAGGTGCAAATTATGGTTATGGTTGATGAAATAGGAAGATGGAAATGAGTTGTGAATAGGTATGTTGAATATGTAGAAGTGTTGGATGAATAATGGTTTTGGTGAAAAGTTTGCATATTTTGTATATCTCGTGAATATCTTGTGGAAATGATATGAAATAATTTAGAATTGTATTGGAGTGATCTTGATTAGTAATGAATGTGAAAACATTGAGATTAGTTTGGAAATGTGAAGTTGGAATGAAAAGTTGTTGAGTTATGTAGTAAAGAAGACTATTTATGTTATAGTGCGTTTTATGATAATTGTTGATGTTATTGGATTGTTGGGTTGTTGTCATTGACATATTTGGGCCGAGCCATATTCTCGGACGGTGCATTTACAGGAGGTGCTGAAATCTCGGTAGACAAGAACTAATTCAAGATTGGAATTTTAAAGCTTCATGAATAGTAATCTGCAAGCATGACCAAATCATGATTTTGGCGAACTTCGACGGGGTTTGGAGAAAGCGGCGTAAAAAGGTAAAATAAGGCTTCCCTTTTCTTTCTTTGGCATGTCTTAGATGTACTAGGCTTGATTACGAGCTCCTAGGGGTCACTCTAAATCTAGAAATCCGAGACCGAATTTAGTTACTATTCACTCGGGAATTGAACCCAAAAGGTGTGCTTTGTTGTAAGCTATGTGTTAATGTCCGTAACCTTTGAAATAAAAGCGAAAAGCTTTGAAATCTTTGAGGAAAACCTAATGAGACATGATGACTACATTTTAGGTCCGTTACCCGACTTGAGCCGAGGTGGGCCCACAAACCCTAAGACCCAACCATATTGTACTAATTGCCTTATTTTCAAACGATAACTAAGGAAAACCTTTGGCTAATATCCTGAGTTTGTTATAAATACCGTAACTTAGATTTAAGCGGTTTGACTCGACTACCTCGATATAAGCACTCCGACACGAACGATCCGATTAGAATATTACGGTATGTTGTTCGATATGAGTTTTCTCCGACATAAATATTTGAAAATAAACACTCGGTATATACATATGTTCCGGCATAGAAATTCGACCTATTTATTTTGGTACAAGCTATTCTCGATATGATAACTCCGATATGAGTATTCCGTATTTAGCGTTCGATATAAGTATTTTGCTATATGTATTTGGATACGAGCCGTCCGACCCAAGTATGCTAATGCGAGTATGCTCTATAAGCCTTAATGTTCTCCAAACACGACCCCGGTCGCTTTGAAAGTCCGAAGAGGTTTCGTATGTTAAATGCTTATAACTCTCCGATGCTAACTCGGAAGAACCCGAGACTTGTTCGAATCTTACGATGTTAATAAGCGTATGTATTCATCGAGTCCGATTTCATATGTATATGTTTTTCGCACCTTACTGGCCGTGCGCGCGACTCAATGTATCTTTCACCGAGTCCCGGCCAGGGTGTTATGATCTCGTGTGTACGTTACGATACGATTACGATTCACCGAGTCCCGGCCAGGACATGTTCTCGTGCGCACTTCCTCGCATTATTCACCGAGTCCCTCGTACTCGCGGTCGGACACGTTATCCGTATGTGATTATGATGTGATGTTATGGGGATGGTGGCCGTGATGGCACGTGATTATTATTCACCGAGACCGCGAAGAGGGGGCCGGGACACGTTATGTACATACGATTCGATATGCATGATCTTATCTACCGAGTCCCTTAATAAAGGCCGGACACGTTATTTGCATACATGACATCCGATTCTCGGCGATACATGATTCTCGTTCACCGAGTCCTCATCGGAGGGCCGGGACACGTCATACGCATATGAGATTTATGATTTTGATATGTATTCTGTGTTCTGTCCGACATATGTCATCTTCTGAGCCTTCTGTATGTTCTGTACTCTGTTTGATATATGCCATGCTCGGCACGATCTGTATGTTCTGTATTCCGTCCGGCACATGACCTCATCTGAACATTCTGTACGCTCTTCGAGACTACGTCCGACGCGTGACATCACGGGTTCACTCGTATTTTCCGTACCTCTTCGGACATGCGGTCCGTGATTGCAAATTAAGCGCTTAGGTATTCGATTGACTATTTATTGTTCTACATACCTTTGGCATATGAAACAAAAATGAGTTGTGTGTACGAAAGGTAAGCGTCGCTAGTCCGAGTAACGTATGTATCTCATGGTTCTGTCCGTTTCGGTCATAGTTCGCGTTACTATTACATGCCTTACATACTCGGACATTTTCCGTATCGACCCCTCGTGTTCGGGGTCGCGTTTCATGCCGCGGCAGTACTCCCCGACGGTGAAGTATTATGAAGATGTTCCACGTGAGATGGCAAGCTCCATTTCCCGGGTCTTCCAGTCGTAGTTTTGTCGTTATGATTTGATTTTCGGATCCGTGTTAGAGACTTTGCGTACAAGACATTGTGGGTATGGTGTGTCGACCGTCACGGCTTTCACAAATCGACATGTCAAGTTATGTTATGTAGTAAATTTTGTACAATTACGCATTTTGTTAAGTTTGAAAGCTTTATTATGTATTTCATGATTATTCAAATAGAGATCCGAGAAAAAAATTTATGTGTACAATGAATCGGGCTCGCTCGGCTCCGGATACGGGGTCGGTGCCCATCACGTCCCCTTGGAAATTGGGGGCGTGACAAAGTGGTATCGCAGCGAGGTCCGTCCGTGGGTTGTCCGCAAAGTCGTGTCCGGTAGTCCTCGTTTATGATGTGAAGCGCGCCACATTTATAAACAGGAGGCTACGGGGCATCTAGGAATTGTTGACCTTCTTTCTGTCATAGATCGTGCGATAGAGCCAAGATATAGGAGAATAAAATAAGAAATTCCATCTGTAAGCCTTGCATACGACGAAAGGAGTTAAGTGTGGATATATTTGATCGGGGCTACTCCGAGACCGACAGCTTCCGGATGGCAAGAATGTGATATGAAGTTATATATTCTGTAAGGTATTGATGGTATTCGCGTGTATAGATTTGGGATAATAAGAAGTTGTGAAGGTGATATGGAAGATTGAAAAGGGTAAAATAGTAAATGTACAAGAAAGGACGTGCTACGAGTATGTGTCTGAATCGTGAAACTTTGACCGGCTCCGCATTATGTAATAAAGGTCATGTGTGGAAGTGGACGTGATTACACCCGCATTGTGAGGACCGTAACTGGCCGAAGTTGCGAGGTTAAGCGTGCTCAGGTGGGAGTAATTTCATGATGGGTGACCCCCCCCTGGGAAGTATGCCAAATTTTTACAAATATTGATCTAAGAGACAAATGGGAAAATAGAATGTACAAGATGGTTGGAGACTATAAAAGGAGCCACTCGGCACGCGATGTGCGAGATTAGAGAAGAGATGTAAAGTACGCTATGGCTTTGGAATTTGGATAGGTCAATAGCGTCCGGAAGTATTTTGTGGGTTAGTTGATACTAATTATATGTGTATATGTACATGAACATGTATGATATTTCATATGTGAAGGTCGGCAGAAGTAAAAAGGAAAACTTATGGTAAGAAATTTTGCTATGTTGCATAGTCGAAAGGAAGAATCGTATTGCATATAAGGACTCCTCCTGTAGTGCTACAAAGCTCCATAGGGTCAGTCGAACATTCGAGGACGAATGTTCTAAAGGGGGGGAGGATGTTATATCCCGCATTTTATGCGTTTGGATAAGTCGGGATAATTGCGAGAAGTTAAGGGTTAGACCATTTCTATGATCATTTTTGTGCAGAGGTCGTTGGCGAATACTAATTATGAACATTATTAGTATGGAAATATTGAAAAAGGTTAAGGGTAAGAAGGGATATTCGCAAAATGGGGCCGTGAAAATAATGCGGAAGGTTAGGGACAAAATGGTAATATTGAGAAAAAGTCGAGGGGCAAAATGGGAATTTTACGCAAGGTTCATGAAAATTCCAAAAGGGGGCCATATTAGCCATGTGACCAAAACAAAAAAGGAGAAAGAAAAGATGACAAAAATAAGTCATCTTTTGCTAGGGAAAAATTAAGGAAAATTCTAGAGAGGCACGTGCCTCTCATGATGTGGGAATGTTATATATATATATGAGGGAGTGAAAGAAAAATCTAGAGAAATCATCATTTATGAAGCATGAAAAAAAAAGAGTTGGAGAGAAAACCAAATATGGCCTATTCGGCCAAAGGGAGGAGAAGAAGGAAATCAAAAATCTTCTTCCAAAAATTTTTCTCTTGTTGAATTCCTACTAATTCAAGGTCCCTTAACAACTTGGTGTGGTTGTTTTGGAAGAAGGAACACTTGTTTCGTCAAGTTGACAACTTTGTCAAGTGAAGAAGTTTGAAGAAAAAGGTAAAGATTAATCCTTGTTATTATGTTATGAAGGTTTGCTTGTGTTGTAGCATGTAAAAATGAGTAGAATTTATGGAAATATATAAGTTTGCATAAGCGGGTGTGCATAGGTGTATATGGCCGTGTGCATGTATTATTGTGTAGTTGGGGTGAATTGAATTTTATGTTGTATTTTAGTTGTGGTTATTGTGGATTTTGTACTAAAAATGAAAGTTGAATGAAATTGGATAAGTTGGGAAATTTCCATGTTGGCCGTGGTGGTATGTTGTTATGATGGATTAATTTTGCTTAATGTGTTAGTTGTGTTGTTGTGACCCTTATAATGTGAATGAAGCGTGAAATGGTTTAAGTTGATGTTGAATGGAATGTAGGAAATTATTTCATTTTAGGACGATTTTATGATATCATGGAAAATGAAGTTTCAAAAAATTATGGTTATGGTTGATGAAATAGAAGATGGAAATGAGTTGTGAATAGGTATGTCGAATATGTAGAAGTGTTGGATGAATAATGGTTTTGGTGAAAAGTTTGCATATTTTGTATATCTCGTGAATATCTTGTGGAAATGATATGAAATAATTTAGAATTGTATTGGAGTGATCTTGATTAGTAATGAATGTGAAAACATTGAGATTAGTTTGGAAATGTGAAGTTGGAATGAAAGTTGTTGAGTTATGTAGTAAAGAAGACTATTTATGTTATAGTGCGTTTATGATAATTGTTGATGTTATTGGATTGTTGGGTTGTTGTTGTTGACATATTTGGGCCGAGCCATATTCTGGATGGTGCATTTACAGGGAGGTGTCCGAAATCTTTGTAGACAAGAACTAATTCAAGATTGGAATTTTAAAGCTTCATGAATAGTAATCCTGCAAAGATGACCAAATCATGGATTTAGCGAACTTGGACGGGGTTTGAGTAAGGTGTTTTTAAAAAAAGGTATGTAAGGCTTCCTTTTCTTTCTTTGGCATGTCTTAGATGTACTAGGCTTGATTACGAGCCCCGGGGTCACTCTAAATCTAGAAATCCGAGATCGAATTTAGTTACTATTCACTCAAGGAATTGAACCCAAAAGGTGTGCTTTGTTGTAAGCTATGTGTTAATGTCCGTAACCTTTGGAAATAAAAGCGAAAAGCTTTGAAATCTTTGAGGAAAACCTAATGAGACATGATGACTACATTTTAGGTCCGTTACCCGACTTGAGCGAGGTGGGCCCACAAACCCTAAGACCCAACCATATTGTACTAATTGCCTTATTTTCAAACGATAACTAAGGAAAACCTTTGGCTAATATCCTGAGTTTGTTATAAATACCTGGTAACTTAGATTTAAGCGGTTTGACTCGACTACTCTGATATAAGCACTCCGACACGAACGATCTGATTAGAATATTACGGTATAAGTGTTCTGATATGAGTTTTCTGACATAAATATTTGAAAATAAACACTCTGGTATATACATGTATGTTCGGGCATAGAAATTCTCGACCTATTTATTTTGGTACAAGCATTCGATATGATAACTCGATATACGAGTATTCCCACGAGCGTCGATATAAGTATTTTGCTATATGTATTTGGATACGAGCCGTCCGACCCAAGTATGCTAATGCGAGTATGCTCTATAAGCCTTAATGTTCTCCAAACACGACCCCGGTCGCTGAAAAGTCCGAAGAGGTTTCGTATGTTAAATGCTTATAACTCTCCGATGCCCTAATCTGGAAGAACCCGAGACTTGTTCTCAATCTTCGATGTTAATAAGTCGTACGTATTCATCGAGTCTCGATTTCATATGTATATGTTTACCGCACTATTACGCTCGCGCGTCGACTCAATGTATCTTTCACCGAGTCCCGGCCGTGGCATGTTATGATCTCGTGTGTACGTTACGATACGATTCTCGATTCCACCGAGTCCCGGCCGTGGACATGTTCTCGTGCGCACTTCTCGCATTATTCACCGAGTCCCTCGTACTTGCGGGCGACACGTTATCCGTATGTGATTATGATGTGATGTTATGGGGATGGTGGCCGGATGGCACGTGATTATTATTCACCGAGACCGCGGAGGGTCGGGACACGTTATGTACATACGATTCGATATGCATGATCTTATCTACCGAGTCCCTTAATAAAGGGCCGGACACGTTATTTGCATACATGACATCCGATTCTCGCTATACATGATTCTCCACCGAGTCCCTCATCGGAGGGCCGGGACACGTCATACGCATATGAGATTTATGATTTTGATATGTATTCTGTGTTCTGTCCGACATATGTCATCTTCTGAGCCTTCTGTATGTTCTGTACTCTGTTTGATATATGCCATGCTCGCACGATACCGTATGTTCCGTATTCGTCCGCACATGACCTCGAACATTCGTACGCTCCGTACTACGTCCGACGCGCGTGACATCACGGGTTCACTCGTATTTTCTCGTACCCCTTCGGACACGCGGTCCGTGATTGCAAATTAGCCGCTTAGGTATTCGATTGACTATTTATTGTTCTACATACTTTTGGCATATGAAACAAAATGAGTTGTGTACGAAAGGTAAGCGTCCGCTAGTCCGAGTAACGTATGTATCCGACGGTTCGTCCGCTTCGCCCATAGTTCGCTTACTATATTACATGCCTTACATACTCGGTACATTTTCCGTCGACCCCTCGTCTTCGGGGCCGCGTTTACGCCGCGTGTACTCCCCGATGAGCTGAAGTATTATAGAAGATGGCAAGCTCCATTTTCCCGGGTGTCGCCGAGTCAGAGTTTGTCTGTTATGATTTGATTTTCTTCCGGATGTTGTGTAGACTTTAAAGCATAAACATTGCGGGTATGGTGTGTCGGTTTCGTGCTTCATCAGCCCGACATGTCAAGTTATGTTATGTAGTAAATTTTGTACAATTACAGATTTTGTTAAGTTTGAAAGCTTTATTATGTATTTCATGATTATTCGGTTTAGAGATCCGAGAAAAAAAATTTATGTGTACAATAGAATCGTCGGCTCGCTCGTCCCCTGTGATATGGGGTCGGGTGCCCATCACGTCCCTTGGAAATTGGGGCGTGACAAAGTGAATATCGAGCGAGGTCCGTCCGTGGGGTTGTCTTGCAAAGTCGTGTCCGGAGAGTCCCCGTTTATGACGTGAAGCGCGCCACATTTATAAACGTGAGGCTACGGGCATCTAGGAATTGTTGACCTTCTTCTCGTCATAGATCGTGCGATAGAGGCCAAGATATAGGAGAATAAAATAAGAAATTCCATCCGTAAGCCTTGCATACGACGAAAGGAGTTAAGTGTGGATATATTTGACGGGGCCGCTACCCGAGACCGACGGCCCGATGGCAAGAATGTGATATGAAGTTATATATTCGCAGAAGGTATTGATGGTATTCGCGGTGTATAGATTTCGGATAATAAGAATTTGTGAAGGTGATATGGAAGATTGAAAAGGGTAAAATAGTAAATGTACAAGAAAGGACGTGCTACGAGCATGTGTCGGAATCTGTGAAACTTTGACTGACTCCAGATTATGTAATAAAGGTCATGTGTGGAAGTGGACGTGATTACACCGTATGATACCGGATCCGTCGGGTTCGAGGTTAAGCGCGCTCGTGGGAGTAATTTCATGATGGGTGACCCCACGGGAAGTATGCCAAATTTTTACAAATATTGATCTAAGAGACAAATGGGAAAATAGAATGTACAAGATGGTCGGAGACTATAAAAGGAGCCACACCGGCACGCGATAAAGTAGATTAGAGAAGAGAGAAAGTACGCTATGGCTTTGGAATTTGGATAGGCTTGAATAGCGTCCGGAAGTATTTTGTGGGTTAGTTGATACTAATTATATGTGTATATGTACATGAACATGTATGATATTTCATATGTGAAGGCTCTAGCGTAAAGTAAAAGGAAAAACTTATGGTAAGAAATTTTGCTATGTTGCGCACAGAGTCGAAAGGAAGAACTGTTGGCATATAAGGGACTCCCTCCTGTAGTGCTACAAAGCTCCATAGGGTCAGTCGAACATTCGAGGACGAATGTTCTAAAGGGGGGGAGGATGTTATATCCCGCATTTTATGCGTTTGGATAAGTCGATAATTGCGAGAAGTTAAGGTTAGACCATTTCTATGATCATTTTTGTGCAGATGTCGTTGGCGAATACTAATTATGAACATTATTAGTATGGAAATATTGAAAAAGGTTAAGGGTAAAGAAGGGATATTCGCAAAAATGGGCCGAAAATAATGCGGAAGGTTAGGGACAAAATGGTAATATTGAGAAAAGTCGAGGGGCAAAATGGGAATTTTACGCAAGGTTCATGAACATTCCAAAAGGGGGCCATATTGGCCATGTGACTAAAACAAAAAAAAAAAAGAGAAAGAAAAGATGACAAAAATAAGTCATCTTTTGCTAGGAAAAAAATTAAGGAAAATTCTAGAGAGGCATGTGCCTCTCACATGATTGTGGGAATGTTATATATATATATGAGGGAGTGAAAGAAAAATCTAGAGAAATCATCATTTATGAAGCATGAAAAAAAAGAGTTGAGAGAAAACCAAATATGGCCTATTCGGCCAAAGGGGAGGAGAAGAAGGAAATCAAAAATCTTCTTCCAAAAATTTTCTCTTGTTGAATTCCTACTAATTCAAGTCCTTTAACAACTTGGTGTGGTTGTTTTGGAAGAAGGAACACTTGTTTCGTCAAGTTGACAACTTTGTCAAGTGAAGAAGTTTGAAGAAAAAGGTAAAGATTAATCCGTTATTATTATGAAGGTTTTGCTTGTGTTGTAGCATGTAAAAATGAGTAGAATTTATGGAAATATATAAGTTTGCATGGCGGGTGTGCATAGGTGTATATGGCGTGTGCATGTATTATTGTGTAGTTGGGTGAATTGAATTTTATGTTGTATTTTAGTTGTGGTTATTGTGGATTTTGTACTAAAAATGAAAGTTGAATGAAATTGGATGAAGTTGGGAAATTTCCATGTTGTCGTGGTGGTATGTTGTTATGATGGATTAATTTTGCTTAATGTGTTAGTTGTGTTGTTGTGACCCTTATAATGTGAATGAAGGTGAAATGGTTTAAGTTGATGTTGGAATGGAATGTAGGAAATTATTTCATTTTAGGACGATTTTATGATATCATGGAAATGAAGTTTCAAGGTGCAAATTATGGTTATGGTTGATGAAATAGGAAGATGGAAATGAGTTGTGAATAGGTATGTTGAATATGTAGAAGTGTTGGATGAATAATGGTTTTGGTGAAAAGTTTGCATATTTTGTATATCTCGTGAATATCTTGTGGAAATGATATGAAATAATTTAGAATTGTATTGGAGTGATCTTGATTAGTAATGAATGTGAAAACATTGAGATTAGTTTGGAAATGTGAAGTTGGAATGAAAGTTGTTGAGTTATGTAGTAAAGAAGACTATTTATGTTATAGTGCGTTTTATGATAATTGTTGATGTTATTGGATTGTTGGGTTGTTGTTGTTGACATATTTGGGCCGAGCCATATTCTCGGGATGGTGCATTTACAGGGGAGGTGCTGCCGAAATCTCGGTAGACAAGAACTAATTCAAGATTGGAATTTTAAAGCTTCATGAATAGTGGCTCGGCAAGCATGACCAAATTGCGGATTTTGGCGAACTTCGGACGGGGGTTTGGAGTAGCGTAAGCGGCAGAAAAGGTATGTAAGGCTTCCCTTTTCTTTCTTTGGCATGTCTTAGATGTACTAGGCTTGATTACGAGCCTCGGGGGTCACTCTAAATCTAGAAATCCGAGACTGAATTTAGTTACTATTCACTCAGTGGAATTGAACCCAAAAGGTGTGCTTTGTTGTAAGCTATGTGTTAATGTCCGTAACCTTTGGAAATAAAAGCGAAAAGCTTTGAAATCTTTGAGGAAAACCTAATGAGACATGATGACTACATTTTAGGGTCCGTTACCCGACTTGAGCCGAGGTGGGCCCACAAACCCTAAGACCCAACCATATTGTACTAATTGCCTTATTTTCAAACGATAACTAAGGAAAACCTTTGCTAATATCCCGAGTTTGTTATAAATACTGGTAACTTAGATTTAAGCGGTTTTTTTGACTCGACTACTCTGATATAAGCACTCCGACACGAACGATCTGATTAGAATATTACGGTATAAGTGTTCTGATATGAGTTTTCTGACATAAATATTTGAAAATAAACACTCTGGTATATACATGTATGTTCTGGCATAGAAATTCTGACCTATTTATTTTGGTACAAGCATTCTGATATGATAACTCTGATATGAGTATTCCGTATGAGCGTACGATATAAGTATTTTCTATATGTATTTGGATACGAGTCGTCCGACCCAGTATGCTAATGTGAGTATGCTCTGTAAGCCTTAATGTTCTCCAAACACGACCCCGGTCGCTGGAAAGTCCGAAGAGGTTTACGTATGTTAAATGCTTATAACTCTCCGATGCTAACTCGGAAGAACCCGAGACTTGCCGAATCTTCGGATGTTAATAAGCGTATGTATTCATCGAGTCCGATTTCATATGTATATGTTTACGCACCTACTTTCGCTCGCGCGACTCAATGTATCTTTCACCGAGTCCGGGCCGGGGCATGTTATGATCGTGTGTGCGTTACGATACGATTACGATTCACCGAGTCCCGGGCCGGACATGTTCTCGTGCGCACTTCTGCGTATTGTTCACCGAGTCCCTCGTACTTGCGGGCCGGGACACGTTATGCAGTACGTGATTATGATGTGATGTTATGGGGATGGTGGCCGGGATGGCACGTGATTATTATTCACCGAGACCCGTAGTAGAGGGCGGGACACGTTATGTACATACGATTCGATATGCATGATCTTATCTACCGAGTCCCTTAATAAAGGGCGGACACGTTATTTGCATACATGACATACGATTCTCGCTATACATGATTACTTTTCACCGAGTCCCTCATCGGAGGCCGGACACGTCATACGCATACGAGATTTATGATTTTGATATGTATTCGTGTTCGTCCGACATATGTCATCTTACGAGCCTTCGTATGTTCTCGCTACTGCTTGATATATGCCATGCTCGGCACGATCTGTATGTTCGTATCCGTCCCGCACATGACCTCATCTCGAACATTCCGTACGCTCCGTACTACGTCCGACGTATGACATCACTTCGGTTCGCTCGTATTTTCCGTACCCTCTTCGGACATGCGGTCCGTGATTGCAAATTAAGCCAGCTTAGGTATTCGATTGACTATTTATTGTTCTACATACTTTTGGCATATGAAACAAAAAAAAGTATGAGTTGTGTCCGAAAGGTAAGCGATACTGCTAGTCCGAGTAACGTATGTATCCGATGGTTCGTCTTTCGGGCCATAGTTACCTTTCTACTATATTACATGCTTTACATACTCGGTACATTTCCGTGATCGACCCCCACGTTTTCGGGGGTCGCAATATGCCGCGCGGTACCCCCCGATGAGTCGAAGTATTATGAAGATGTTCCGGGAGATGGCAAGTCTATTTTCCTCGGTGTCTTTGCCGAGTCGAGATTGTCTGTTATGATTTGATTTTACGGATCTTGTGTTTAGAGACTTTGCGAGGGGATTGTGGGTATGGTGTGTCGATGCAATAGCAGGCGGCCCCTGCATCACCGACATGTCAAGTTATG
This sequence comes from Lycium ferocissimum, assembly GCF_029784015.1. NCBI lineage: Eukaryota > Viridiplantae > Streptophyta > Magnoliopsida > Solanales > Solanaceae > Lycium > Lycium ferocissimum. Next base: position 9,356 of record NW_026713341.1, on the reverse strand, counting down.
TTATGTAGTAAATTTTGTACAATTACTGATTTTGTTAAGTTTGAAAGCTTTATTATGTATTTAAAAACTGATTATTCGGTTTAGAGATCCGAGAAAAATTTATGTGTACAATAGGAATCCGTGGGCTCGCTCGGCTCCGGATATGGGGTCGGGTGCCCATCACGTCCCTTGGAAATTGGGGCGTGACAATATCATATAGTGCGCACGAAACATAACCTGCCCGGGACTCGGCGAAAGAGGTAATAACAGAATGCACGAGCGAGTTTGAGAAATATATGCAATGCAAAACACTTACAAAGACCCAATAGGATAATCAAAACGAACCGTTAGTTCAAAATCGAAACAATAGTCAAATCGGGTTTTCTTCCGAATATCACTCGGAACATATCAAACCGAACTTCGTCGTAGTCACGTATCAAAATCACATGCGTATAAAATCCTTATTTCGACTCGACAGATAAATATATAATCATACTCGGGGGTCGGAAAGATAGTCGTATTGAATTCTTTCAAAAGCCATCGAACTATAAGAAAGTCGCGGGACCCACGGACGGCGTCAACCCAATCCGGCCCGCCTATGAAAATTAAAGTCATCATACGTTATAGGATCATTTGCGAACATATCAAAGCCATCCGGTTAAAATGCGTGAAATTTACGGACGTTCGTAGTTACAAAACTCTTTTTGAGAACAAAACTTTTTATGCAACGTTTGAAAACCAATCATACAAAAACTTATAAACCATAGCTTAACCATATAAGGATGCCAACATCAAGAAGCAAATAAGCATCGTAAACATACTCGGACTTTAAGAATAGAATTACCCCCAAAGCTCATAACATATCATAACTTACTTGCGTCTAGGACATGCCAAAGAAAAGAAGGACAAGCTTTACATACCTTGTCCGCTTCCCAAGCTAATCCGAATTTACGTCTCGACTTCTCACGATCTACAATAATGTTATTAGGTATCAACCATTAGCCATAACACTTAAGATTCCAATTCCAAATTAACACTTTGTCTACAAAAATTTCGGCAACATTTCTCATAACAACCCAAGAATTCAACTCGGCCAAATCTTCAACAACAATACCAACAACCATACTAATAGCATCAACAACCAATTCAAAACGCATTCTAACATCAACAACTCTTTTCTACATAATTCGACAACATTCCATTTACGTTCAAATTAACCATATACTATCAACCCAACACCAATGCACACATTTTCAAATACTAATCCGAAATCATTCAAACGAGATTCAAGAACGTTTCAAACAATCCACACAACATTCAAACGTGCCCAAATCAATGCTACCCCGAAACCTTCCAATTTCCATAGGAACCACAACAACACATTTCTTTCTTTCCAATTCATAAACTACACCAAATCCACATATTCACAACATTAACCTTAACAATACAAGAAACTACACTAAATTCACATTATCTTCAAAACATTATAAAAACGTTCTACTTCACTTGGATCATTAAATCATCATTTTCACCATAAAATCCATAATACAACAACCAAAACATACTAAATAAAATTAGTTCTTCATTCCTACACACAACACACATACTCGGCCACACACTAACATCCATATTTTCATGAATTTCATCCATTTCCACTTACTACAACATGCACAAACCCTTCATAACCCATGAAAAGAGGATTTAAAACTTACCTTCTTCACTTAATTCTTCATTTGGCTAAGGTTGGTACTTTGCAAGAACAAGGGATTCACTTGCTCCAACAACCACTGTTATTTAGGACCTTCCAAAGAATAGAAAACCTAGAGAGAATAATTTTTGATCAAGTTTTCCATGGATATGGGTTCGGCCACCCATGGCCGAATAGGTCCTTATTTTTTTCTTCAATGCTTCTTCATTCTAGAGTTGGAAAAGATGACCAATATGTTTGCTAGTCATCCCTCTTATATATATATATAAAAACCCCCAACAAATATAAAGTGCACACATGTGCCACTCATAAATTTAACTAATCAAATTTGGCCAAATTTTGTGAGAGGGGCCCACCATTCACGGCCACATGGCTTTTTTTTTTAGGCCATTTCATGAAATATTTAGTTTCCAAAATTTCACTTCTAGCCCTTAATTTTCATGAAATGCTTAACTTTTCATAATTCACTTTTAACCCCAAATTTTTTCTTATTCCAAACTTACCCTTAACCCTCCATGCCAATGAAAAGATGAATATGCAACTTGTGCATTAAAACAAAAATAAACAAAATCAAAAAATTAAAAGTCTTGTCCATAACTTGTATGCACCTAACTTAGAATATTCTAACGTACAAAGTACGGGGTATAACAACTTCCATTTGAGTCATCAAACCTTCATTTTCATCACATATTCCATAACCACAACAACTACAACACCAAGTAAATTTAACTCACCATTCCTACACAACACACACCTATTCGGCCAAGCCCCCCACATCCATGATTTCATGAATTTTATCCATTCCTTCACATTCTGACATGCACAACTATCCATAATGCAACAATCCAACATGCTAAGTAAGGTAGTTCTTTACCTATATAACGTCACATACACACGGCCACACACAACACACCCATAATTCCATGAACTTCATTCATTTCAATATACCATAACACACACAACCATCTATAAAACATGTAAAGGAAGTTAAACCTCGCGGCTTTTCGATCGGCTTCTCCTACGGCTAGAATTTGTTTCGCAAGAACGGCGGTTTTCTTGTTCCAACAACTATTCCACGTTGTAGAGAACCTTCCAATTAGTAAAGAAACTAGAAGGAAATAATTGTCCATGACCAAATTTTTGGACATCACTTTCGGCCACCCGGCCGAAAGTCTCCTCTTGTTTTTTTTCTTTCTCTTGAATTCTCTAGACTTTGCAAAATAATGAATTGTGTCTTATGTCTTCATCACTTATACATATATATATAAGTATAGGCACATGGCCGGTCACATGCCTCTCATTTTCTCTCCAATTTTCTAGATTTTTCTTAAGGTGTATATATGAAGAATATGTCTTGCATGGTCATGAATTATACATATACATAGATGAATGCCCGCTACAAATATGAAATGAACACATGGCCCCCTTTTGGCTTAAAACAATTGGCCAACATGTGGGTGGGACCCACTCCTACCCCACGGCCACATGGCCATTTATGGCCTTTTCATTAAATAATTTTTGCAACTCCTAGCCTCTCATTTTCCTTATTCCAAATTTGCCCTTTAATGCTCCATACCAATAAAAAGATGAATATGCAACTTATGCATTTTTAACAAAATCGAAAAAAATATAACCTTGTCCTTAACTTTTCGCAATTCACTCGAGATATCCCATTATGCAAAATGCGGGATATAACAATATAGGAGTAAAGAACTAATTTATTTAGCATGTTTGGATTGTTGTATTATGGATAGTTGTACGTGTGGTAGAGTGTTGAAATGGATGAAATTCATAAAGTTATGTGTGTTGGTATTGTGGCCGAATGGGGGCTGTTTTGTGTGGGAGTGACGAACTAAGTTTACTTAATATTTTTCTTATTGTAGTCGTGAATTCTATAGCAGAATAAAGGTTTAATGATTGAAGTTAGGAGTTGTAATTGTTAATGAGCTGATTTAGAACATAATGTGATTTCAATATAGTTTCTTGTATTGATGAAAAAAAATGATGTTGCTAACGTATGGAATTGTTGATATAGTTTATGAATTCGAAAAGAAAATGTGTCATTCATGTTCCTAATGTAGTTGGAAAATTTCGGGTGGAATGGCCTATGGTTTGGGTTGTCTTGAATATTGTGCGGATTGTTTGAAATGTTCTTGAATCTTATTTGAGTGGTCTCGGGTTAGAATTTGAACGTATGATCATTGATGTTAGTTTGAATGTATGTAGTTGAATGGAAGATAAATGGAATGTTGATGAGTTATGTAGAAAATACTTGTAATGCTAGAATGCATTTGAATTGATTATTGATGTTGGTAGCATGATTGTTGGTGTGGTTGTTGTTGATTTAGGCAGGTTGAATTCTCGGGGTTGTTGAAGTTATAAAATCTTAATTTACGTAGACAAAGTGTTAACTTGAATTGGATTCTTAAGTGTTTATGACTAATGATTGATGCCTAATGACGTTGTTGTAGATTGTTGAAAGCGAAACTTAAGTTCGATTAGCGTAGGAAGCGAACCGAGGTATGTGAAGCTTATCCACTTCTTTCTTTTGGCATGTCTTAGACGGAAGTAAGATATGACATGATTTGTGCCTTGGGATAACTCCATTCTTAGATTCCCGAGCATGTTTATGATTCTTAATTATCTCTTGATGTTGACATTATTCATATGGTCGGACTAGGGTCCTTAAGTCTTATGTATGATTGAATTTCAAATATTGCAAAAAAGAATCTTTGTTTTAAAAAGGATCCATGTCTAAAAACGTCCGTAACTTTCATAGACAGAACCGGATTGCTTTGAAACGCTCGTAGAAAGTTCTATAATGTATTATGACTTTAACTTTCATGCGCGGGCCCGAATTGGTTCGACTCATATCCGTGGTCCCCGAGATTTACATTTGTATAGTCCTAACGACTTGTTTTTGAAAGAACTTGACATGATTTCCGTTTTAACTCTCGAGCGTCGACTACTTACTTATCCATTGAGTCTGTAATGATGATTTATGTGCATATGGTTTCTCACTACTCTGCTCGTGCATGCCTCAATGCATCTTTCACCGAGTCCGGCGGAGTACGTATTCGTGCACATTCACCGCATTGTTCACGAGTCCCTCACTAGAGGGCCGGCACGGTATATATACATATGATGATATGATAATATGGGGATTGTTATACCCGTACTTCGTACGTTGGAATATTCTAAGTTGGTTGCGACAAGTTATGGACAAGACTTTTAATTTTCGATTTTGTTGATTTTGTTTTAATGCACAAGTTGCATATTCATCTTTTCATTGGTATGGAGTGTTAAGGGTAAATTTGGAATAAGGAAAATTTGGGGTTAAAAGTGAATTATGGAAAGTTAAGCATTTCATGAGAATTTGGGGCTAGAAGTGAAATTTTGGAAACTTGTTATTTCATGAAAATGGCCATATGTGGCCATGTGTGGGATGTGGGCCATAGCCCACATGTGTTAATTATATAAGTGGCAAAAGATGACTAATTAAGTCATCTTCATCATTTTATCTCTTGGAAATTTCAAGAAGGTTGGAGAAACATAAGGGGCCATTCGGCCATGGGAGAAAGAAAGAGAAGACCAAAAATTCTTCTTCAAAAATTATTTTCTTCATGTGTTTCAACTCCTTAGAAGGTGTAAAATAACATGGAGGGATTGTTGGAGCAAGCAAACCAATTATTTTTGCAAACCACAAGTTCTAGCCGAGTGAAGAACCAAGTGAAGGTAAGGTTTAATCTCATTTTTCATGTGTTATGGATGGTTTGTACATGCTGTGGTATGTGGAAAAGAATGAAATTAATGAAATTATGCATGTGGAAGTGTAGCCGTGTGTGTGTGTGGCCGTGTACAAGTGTGTGGTGTAAGAGTGGTGAAGTAATTGTAGTTAGCATGTTTGTGTGTTGTTGTAATGTGTATGTCACGACCCAACCCCGTAGGCCGCGACTGGTGTCCTAACTGGACACCCATACGTACCTGTCTGACAGATCTGGCATACCAATAGCTAAATTCCGTTTAGACATACATAAATTCATACAGATATATGATACATCGCACGAACATACATATACATATATACATACTTAAACCTGTACAGAAGCCGTTAAGGCTATCATAGTAAGCAGAATTACTCGGATCGCAGACTCGTACTCACTTACCAGAACCGTGACAACCCACAACCCACAAACATGTCTACAGGCCTCTAACTGAACGGAAATCAAAGGCAGACAGAACCCCGCCGTACCCAAATGACCGTATGTACAAAGTAGACAAACAACAGAAGATATATACCAAAGTATCGGCCCTCGGATCGAAAAGGAGCTGCTTGGATAACTAAAACCGATATCTCGCCCGGCGGCGTATCACGCGGCACGTACGTACTATGAATAGCGCGGCCCCCCGAAGAACGGGGGTCGATTACGGAAAGTGTACCGAGTACAAAGCGGAAAAGTAATAAGTATAATCATAGTCAAGAATAGGAGTACGGACATGGAGCAGACGAAGCTATAGTCGAGGTCGAAATGCAAAAGTAATGCTTGTGGGGACACTCGGGAAAACATAGTGCCAAAGGTGATGATGCATATCGAGGATCATGCAGCATCATATGAACTTGTGTCGTGTCCGGCCCTCTGATAAGGGACTCGGTGAGTGAGATCATGCAAAAAATCATATAAATATTTGGGGATCGTGTCCCCCCCCTTTTTTTTAAAGGGCCCCCGGTAATATGGAATCATGCATTTCAAATCATATATAAAATTATCCAAGCGTGTCCGGCCCCCCCGCGGGTCTGGGTGAATAATAATCATGTGCCACCCCCGGCCACCATCCCCGTATCATTTTCGTAATCATAAACAAATAACGTGTCCCCTCCCGGGGATTGGTTAATTTTCAAAAAGAATGCGAAAAATGCCCTGGGGGCTTATGAAAAGACATCGGGCACAAAGGAAAAAAAAGGGGAAACATATGCTTAAAAACCGGACCCCAACGGAAAACCAAACCTTTTTTTTTAATTTACCTTTCAAAAATCCATTTGCAGCCGGACTTTTTAATTGCGACAAAAACAAATATACCATGGGATTAAACCCGGATAGGGGGTTGGTCTTTCTTTAGGGGAAAAACCCCCTTCAAAAGGATTTTTTCCCAAGAAGGGGGACGTCAATCATATTTATAATATATTTTTCCCTTTTTGGGAACACGATTTTAATCAAATCATACTTTAAAATCTAACACATATCACCACTATTATGGACTCGTCACACTTATCATTTGACAAACGGGCATTTAACCAAATTTTTTTTAAAAACGAGAGGGGAAATAATTTAAACAAGGCCATAGTAAAAAGGTCCTTTAATAGGCCCACCTCGGGAATCGAGGGGGTGAACTCAAATTATGAATCAAGGCCTTTTGGGGTCATTCATAAAAATTTTGAGACAATCCGGTTCATTTGCGAAGGTTGCAAACACACAAGTCACTTTGATGACAATTGGTAAAAACTAGTTCAATCGCTACCAAAGAAAGGGGTCAATTTTAATCTCTTTTGAAAGCGAGTCATATCTAAGGTTCCGTCCGCAATACATTTAGAACATGCCAAAGAAAAGAAAGGGGAAAACTTTCTCCCCCCCTTGCCCTTTACGCTTGCTAAAACTCCAAAACTCGTTTCGTCAAAAATCCGCAAATGGTCACCTATACCAAAAAAATATTCTTAGGAATTAAATTTCACCTTGGGGTTTTTACTTAGCTACCGAAATTTGGCGGGACCTCCCCTATAAATATGACGCCCCCGGGAAAAAAACTCGGCTCGGGGAAAAACCAACAACAAACCAACAACAACAATCATTTATAGGGAAACGCTTACTAACATCATTAGTCTTCTTTTTTATAAAACAACAACCCCAAAATCAAACCCCCCTTTTCAAACTAATATCAATGTTTTCATACTCATTTACTCATTCAAGACCATTCAAATACATTCCATTAGCATTCCACACATTATTCACGAATTCAAGTATTTTCCCCAACCCCTTTTTCCATCCAAACCTTTAAAAAACAAAAAAAACATATTGTCTCCCCCATTTTAAATTTTTAACAACAACCATAATTCACATTTTTGGGAAACCCTTTCTTCCATCATTATATAAAAATCATACAAAAATTTACATAAATTCCCCTAATTACATACAAGCAACTTCAATCCAATTCAAGTCATTAAGCCCTTATTTGCATCCCCCTAAGATCATAACAACACCATTAGCCCCATCAAACAAAATTAATTCATTTTTATTTTTCCCCTACCACACCCACACCCATTTTTCCCAACCAACTAAATTGATTCAACTTTCATTTTCCCAAATCATACTCCACAATAACCACAATAAAAAATAACACAAAAACCACCAATTCCATCACAACCATGCCCCACACACGGATGTATAGATATATATATACACACACATGGGTCCCCCCAACATCCACAACTTCTCTTTTTTAATTTACATACCATAACATATATATAATCTTCTATAACATAATAAAAAAAATGAAATCCTTACCTTTTCCCAAATTCTTTCCCTTGCCAAAAAAAGCACTTTCTTCCTTGAAAAAATTTTACCAACTTGGGGAAAAAAACCCTTTAATTTAGTATGAATCCAAGAAGAACCAAGTTTTGAATCCCCAAAACTCCAAAAAATTTTCTCTTCTTTTTTTCCCCCTTCTCCTCTTAGGTGAACCTCTCTTTCTTTTTTTTTTGATTTCTTGATTTTTTTTGAAAATTCTAGAGATGAACACTCATATATATTTACCCCTTTAAAGGTCACATGTTTGGACATGGAAAATTTTTATAAATTTGGTGGGTTTGGGCCCCAGGTTCCGGCCACCCTCCAAAATTGGGCCTTGTCTTTTTTTTTTAGCCCAATTAACTACAAATCTTGTTTTGTAATTTCCAAAAAAATTTTGAAATTCCAATTTTTTCCCCACCCTTCCCCCCGGGTTTCCACACTAATATTTTTCATGTAACAACAATAAACCCCCAAAAACCCAAAACGGGGTTTAACATAAATCACAAGTATGTCCAAATTTCCCGAATCCCCAAAAACACGGGGTATAACTCCTCCCCCCCCCCATTGTCCCCCGAATGTTAAAGGGGATCCGACCCCAACCCCCTAAACCCTGACTAGCGCCCGAACCGGAACCCGTCGTCCAAAAGCCACAAATAAAAACTCCGGGTTTTAGAAAAAATTTGGGGGAGTTTCCGTTTTTCCACTAACCAAAAAATTTGCACAAAAAATACCAAGGGGGCCACCAGGGGCCCAAAATAGCCATATACATATATATAGGGGAGCCGACAAAGGTGCCGGTGAATAACCCCCCCGAACATACCCTACGGATAAAAACACAACTAACCACCCCCGGGGCTGTCTCGGGCCTCCCCCCATCGAAGGGGAACCGGGAAAACGGGGCGGGGGCCCCCCCTTCCCCAAAAAAAAATACAACGAATGGTTTAAAAAACGGAAAAATATATACCGTTCAGCTCCGGGTCGGGCCCCCGGACACGGGCCGATAACCCCCCCGGGGGCCGGTGGTGCGTTCGGCCCGTGGGGATGTAAAACCCCCCCAAAAAAGGGGTCGGCAAGTTACCGGGGGAGCAAACGAAAACATAACATAC
>NW_026713340.1:0-42540 GCF_029784015.1 Lycium ferocissimum | reverse complement strand
ATTTTTTATTTCCTTTTTTCTTTTGCTTGTTTTTGTTTAAGCCATGTTCGGCTACGTTCGATATTTCGGATTGTCTAAGTATTTACGCATTATGATTTCAAATTTTCGTACTTTTAGTATATCAAAGATATGTTTAGTTGTTTCCACATTTAGTTATGTTTTGATATCACATGTTGATTCAGCTAGCCAGTTGGTTCGCTCGGTCATATGCAGTCAGGTACCGGGTGCCGTGTTACATCCAGGCCCAGGTTCGGGGCGTGACAAGCTGGTTATGCCAGCTATGATCTGATGTCTGACTTCTGTATATGTATAATTTGTTTGTACGCTGGTTATACTTAGAGGGTTCATATGGGTGCCCAGCTCGGGCACTAGTTACGGCCTACGGGGTTGGGTCGTGACAGACGAGGACTACATAAGAAAGGATAAGCGGTGAAGAGCGTCCATAAAAACGCAGCATGCAAAATGAGCGACACGTTACGATATCAAGCAGAGTAAGGGTAAGCAAATTGCCACCAATTCATCCTTTATGTTATTGAGTGAATACTCAAAGGACATTAAGAAGCAATTAATGAAAAATAGGTAATGCATTAAGATTACGGTAAAGCCCAGTAGGCCACAAATCCCGGACCCAAGTTTTAAAATATTATGAGCTATAAACGATGCTTTATGAGGGAGAAAATGTGACCAAGCATGACTTATGAGAACTTTGGGAGAATATGATTTGTGCGAGTGACGAAGAGACAAACATTGAATGACTAGTTCAGAAGGATCGCAAGTCATGAGGACATGAATATAACCTATGTGCAGTCAAAAGAGAATGAGAAGTATTCAAAACTAGGTAAAGGTTTAGGCAAGAAAAGAGAGTAAAGACAAAGAACGTCGAATCGTTAGTAAGAAAGACACAATTTTAGACTATATTGCATACAGAGAAGTCAACATAATTGTTCATAAATAAGGAACCGAGGATGAAGTGAACCATTTCAAAAGGAATGCAGGGCGCAGGAAGGTGACCTAGTTTGACGCTGGAATTAGAAGTAAGAGGAACTACAAGGACCAAGGAGGTGATGATGAATAATGAAGTATCAGACAGTAGGTTCATCTAAGGTGGGAAGAATTAGGTTACGACTTGCGTATGAAAATGATACCTCCCAAGTGAAGCGTTAGTAATATCCAAGAAAGGTTATCAATTTCAAATGGTGAGCTAGTAAGCAAAGAGTCTCAAGAAAGGTGTAAGTTCAGTGGGAAATGTTATATAAGGAAATAAAGTACGGGGAAATTCCAGCATAGTGACGTAAGAAGTAAGCAAAATGAAATAAATTAATAGAGGAAATGAAAGGAAATGACCAAGTTAACAGCAAGGGCTATGCTAAGGAAGGAGAGAAGAATTACTAGAAGAATGCGATGAAGGACAATGGAAGAGCTATTGCTAAAAGCTACTGGAAATCGCAATAAAGAAAGACTGAGACACGCAACATGCAAACTCCCTAAGTATCAAAAGTCTAGGATGTGAAGATCGATGAAGCAAGCTGAGAACTATTTTATGAGTTTATGCACATATGGAATAACATTGACGTTCAAGAAGATAATGACACTAATTTAACATTCAAGGACGAATGTTCTAAAGGGAGAAGGATGTTATAACCCGTACTGTTGGGGTAAGACTAGGGGTACTTAACATGCTAAGAAGGTCATTTCATGAGGCATTTTAGTCGTATGATAGTAGTGTTTTAAGTTTTGAAGTCAAGTGAGTTGTAAAATAAAAGTCGACAAAAGTCGTCACAAGTTACGTTTATAAGTTTGCTTAAATTTGGGTCAGATGTCACTGAGCCTTTATCCCTATCTACTTGGAGTTACAAGGTGATCCACCTGTAAAATTAAAGCTCTACGAGTCTAGGTTCTAATGCATAAAACCGTTTGTAAATATGACATCGGATTAGAGAGATATTCACGTTTTTACGAGACTGCGCAGGCAGCTAGTGTGGGGCACCACTATGGTGGTGGCCGACCTTTGGAGCTATAAATTGTGTTGTAGACGTCATTTTCATCATTTTCTTCCCCAAATCGTCAAGATAACTCCCAAAACCATTCTCCATACATTCTCAAGGTTCCAAACCAAACCCTAGGTGAAATCAACCCAATCTTTCATCAAAAGGTGGTAAAGACTACAAAAGATTATTCCTATGATGATGTAGCGTGATTAAGGGTGATTGGAAGCCAAAACAGCAGGGGTTTTTTAGTGATATCTACTTTTTAAGGTATTTTTAAAATCCTTTTGGCTGTGCTTAAGCTAAATTTATGTTAGTAATCTGATTGGAGCAAAATACTACAAGATTGCTTTGAAATAGCCTAAAGTATGGCTACTGTTTTGTTGGACTGTTTTGAAGGTGTAAATATGATTTCTAATTTTTGGAAATTATGCAATATAACCTCACTATGTTATGGCTATTGTTGTTAAGATTATTCATGTATTAATGGAAGGAAATGTAGAAGGAAAACATGTAAAACTAGGACTCGGAAGTGAAGGCTGAAGAGTTAAAACATATGGACTGTTTTAGAGATTATCCATATGATGTTTTGGACTAAAATGGATATGGTAAGCATAAGTATAATGTTATGAAGGTTGTATAATGATTTATGGAACTAGAATTGGATTCAAATTATGTTTCGTTATTTATAAGATGAACTTGTTGCTCGATATGGTTGTTAAGGTAATTGGAGAAGCTTATATTGAATCGTTGTTGTTGTTGCCATTGTTATTGTTGTTGGGATGTTTGAAGACCCTTAGTAGTCTTTTGGATGTAGTATAAACGGGGGAAATGCTGCCCATTTTTTCGTAGATTATAAGATTAGAGAGATACGGTAGTCATGATCTTATATGTTGACGATGATATCCTTTCACTTATTGTAAACGCAAGAGGATTATGTTAAGATTGGTTGTGGATTGAGGAGGAGATTATCCAGGTATGTTAAGGCTATCCCTTCTTTCACTTTGGCATGAATCATATGATTCTTGAATTGATCATGTGATCATTGATCCAGTAAAGGTAAGATATGTTGACGATGCTAGCTCCATAACGATATTCGGAGGTCACCGACCCTACTACACTCCGAAAGGACCAAAAGTTATTCCTATGAGTCATTCATGCATTGTGTATATATTTATACACTTATTTTAGCACACCGAGCCGCACTATTGTTGGTCGGGTACGACACCTATTGTGCACACCACTACAGTTGGGTACGGATAACACCGAGCCTGTCATACCCTGGTACGGATAACGCCGAGCCTATATTATACGGCCGGCATGGTATAATGATATATGTATATGAATTTTGAAAGAAAGCATGCATATCATACGCCCTCGCAGGCATTTCGAGTGTACGTAGTTATACGTACATATTCAGATATACAGATTGACTCTCATGTCTCGTATTCTTTCATGATTCTTATGTATATGTTGTTTTCTTGCTTACATACTCGGTACATTATTTGTACTGACTCCCCTATTGTTTGGGGGCTGCGTTTCATGTCCGCAGGTTCCGAGATAAAGGTTCGTGATCCGTCTATTAGGATGTGAACTCAGCGGATAAGGTCGATGCACTCCATTTGTTCCGGAGATGCCAGGAGTCAGCATGGTCTTATATATATAAGTATGCATATATACATGGGTATGGCGGGGTACGACACCTATTGTGCACACCACTACAGTTGGGTACGGATAACACTGAGCCTGTCATACCCTGGTACGGATAACGCCGAGCCTATATTATACGGCCGGGTATGGTATAATGATATATGTATATGAATTTTGAAAGAAAGCATGCATATCATATGCCCTCAGAGGCACTTTCAGATGTACAGAGTTATACAGACATATTCAGATATACAGATTGACTCTCATGTCTCAGATTCCTTTCATGATTCTTATGTATATGTTGTTTTCATGCTTACATACTCGGTACATTATTTTTACTGACTCCCCTATTGTTTGGGGGCTGCGTTTCATGTCCGCAGGTTCCGAGATAAAGGTTCGTGATCCGTCTATTAAGATGTAAACTCAGCGGATAAGGTTGATGCACTCCATTTGTTCCGGAGATGCTAGGAGTCAGCATGGTCTTATAGATATAAGTATGCACATATACATGGGTATGGCGGGGCCCTATCCCGATCACGTCACGTATGTTTTCCAGTAGAGGCTTGTAGACAATTACGTATAGTCAGATGATGTCCAGACTTAATATTTCATATATTGTCACACAGGTGATTATGATAGCCTTGTTGGCTCGTATAGTATATCCAGCATGTCCATATAGATAAATCTTTCAGACTATGTGCGCTTCTATATTTGACCTTGTGAGGTATTAGATGCATTTTTCGGGCTGTGTGCAGGTTTGGGATAGTAATGATTATAGAGGAAACTCTGTCGAAATTTCTCGAAACTTAAGGATAACTACTGAGTAAGTTTACGCACTACAGGTGAGATTGTTGCGACAAATAAAAGGAGAAAGTAGTTAGACGTGAAGTGGGAGCCGCTTTGGTATAGATTTTTGAAAGGTATTTAATTAGGTCGGGGAGTGGAGATAGTGACGTAGTGTGACAAGTAAAGGAGAATAGGATATAAGGGTGCAAAGAGGAAATAATATGTTTCTTATGACCAGAAAGTTGAGAAAGAGGTGAATGCTTATATAATGAGGAAGTCAAAGAGACAAGTCGCTCCGAAGGAAGTTTATACATTAAGAAGAAGTTGACTAATCCTTGTGTACTTTCGTAAGACTGAGATACTAGAAGAACTCAATAAGTATATATATATATATATATATATATATATATATATATATATATATATATAGGGTACAGGCAAGTCAAAGCTTGGCCCATAATTGTGGATAAAAGCATATCTGTTTCTACAGACCAGCCCTACGGACCCTTAGCAGCGCTACAGGGCAATAGACTGAGAAAAGGGTTTCATGGAATTTAGAATTTATTAAGGATGGTTACATGACAAGGGGTCATTACTATCGATACGAAAGGAAGGATAAGTAAGGAAAGAAAGAGACAGAATAATATGATAGTTAGAATCAAGTTAAGAAGAAACAATAAGGTAAAGGGGATGACGAAAAGCGGGTACCAAATATACGAAATGTATGTGACTAAAAGAATGGAAACATGTTATGAATAGAAGAAGAGTGGTTTGAAGAAAAAGGTGAATACAAAACATCTACCTGTTATGACGACTTCGATAAGTAGAGTATGAAGGAAATGCACCCCTTATGAGTACTTCGGAGTTAAGTAAGATTTTTAAAGGGGTACTTTAAGACAATTGAGATTTTGAAGGAACCGCAAAGATATGTGATAAGTAATCATTTCAATCGAGACACGAGACGATAAAATTATTGAGTACCTCATTTCTCCATATATCAGTTAAGGACAACTCTAAACCTATTCTAAGCTCCTCCGACGATTCTGTTGGACTTCTAAGAGATCCCCAAAAGGACTACACTTGGCCACATTAATGGTGCACTGGAATAACAGAGAAGTATACGTCTACGGTATTACGAGTTGATTGAGGCAAATTGCAAAATGACCAAACCTTGAGTTTTAAAACAAGTTGTTGCCAAAGGAAAGTTTAAGGTACTCATGGTTGTGCCTAAAGTTATCTTACTTCGGATTGTGTTATTTAGGTAAAAAAAGACGGAGTAAAACATGGAAATGAATGAGATATTGTTCTAGTGTTGACCATTTGAAGTATTTGTAGAGGCGGTTATAAATGGAATTCACAGTTAAGGACACAAGTAAGTTGTTCCTAATGTTACAATGCCTTGAGAGCAGGTCTCTAAAGGGGAAAAAATGAGTAGAAACCCGAATACGAGTACTAAAGCTAAGACGGCATAGTTACGGATTATGTTGGGAAGGAATTATGGGATAATTATGGGTTGTTTCGGATAAGATGACTTATGCGTGAAATGATTTATATGTTTCAAGCCCTCGAGACCTGAAATCATAGCGAGAAATATTATGACAAGAGGAATCTACTATATAGTTTAGTAACCATTAGAGTGCATATGATAATGCAGAGATTAACCCCCGACATCATCGAACAATGTTAACGTATTGAGATATCAGAATGAAATATCAGAAGGTACAGATTTGTCACGACCCAACCGATGAGTCGTGACGAGTGCTTGACCTCTATTGACCAAGCACCCCTATACTCATACATGTACATCACTGAATAACTGGGTGGCCGATATGACTTATAACTGAACCATACTGACTCATACAAGAACAACATCAAGAACTATCAACCATCTGTGTATAGATACGTATATAGAAAAGAACAGCGCAAGCCGACTAGGCTACTACATATGTTGTACATAAAAGAATGGGAGCCGACAAGACTACCTCACGTGCCAACTACATACGACTGTCTACAGACCTCTAATGGAATAGAAAACTGTAAAAAGAATGGGACAGGGCCCCATCATACCTATATATATACATCTCAAAATAGCATACCAAAATAGACTGCCGCTCCGGATCAAGTGGATTGCACTGACCACTGCTCAATGGAAGTCCTACTGAGTTGGATCGCCTGTCGGTCTACCTGAACATGCGGGTATGAATGCAGCCCCTCGCCCCCCCCCCCCCCCCCCGAGCCATGGGGAGTCGCACGAAAAATGTAGCGAGTATGTAAGGCACAAGAGCAACATATACATAGGAAGCATGAAAAATGTCTGAAACATAAAAGCTAAACTCAATAGTTGAAAGTGCCTCTGCGGCGGATGCTATGCATGCTCTCTTAAAAAAAAATCATCTTATACATATATATATATATATATATATATATATATATATATATATATATATATATATATATATAGTATCGCCCGGCCACATAAGCGTAGTGTTATCATCATCTCATCATCATCCCGAGTCCGGGTAATCTCATAATCACAAAATGCAAGGTGTGCACGCCTACTTGCCGGGCCGACCGACTATAGCGTGGCGTGGTGTAAGAAAATAGCTGTACATATATATAAATGCATGAAAGACTCGGAACTGAATACTCTGAACTACTCTAAGCAACATAAGATCCCTGGAAGCCATAGGTATAAAACATAGGAGGTCAAGGATACGCTAAATCCTATACCATCTAGGAGTAGAGTCTTTGGGACTCGCTTGCTTACTCTGTTCGTTCATAAGATAAGGATTATGCCAAAAAGAATAGAAAGGACAGCCTTAGCATACCTTGAAGCGTATCTAGTCGTCCAACGTCTACTTCACGAACTCATAAGTCTACAATCAAGGTAACATATGCAACCATTAGACCATTTACCCCACTTACTAACCAATTTAAGTACGACAATGGCTTAACAAATTGTGGACAATATCTCCCTTGTAAACTTAATAATCCTTCAACTTCCAATTCAATCCAACATCAACAACAATACCAACAACAACAATATCAATGCTTACATACCAAAATATAATCAAATCTATCCAAAATGACCCCTCAAAACAGCCCTTAACCCTAACTTTACCCTTATGCAATTTACCACTTTCACAACTATATTTCCTTTACTTAAATCCACTAAAACTTTTGATAATTAACTCAAACACAAAGGTAGGAATCATATACATACCTTGAGGGGTCAAAGCTCCAATTCCGAAGCTCAACAACTTTAATGGAACCCTAGGAACAACTTTGCCTTCACAAGCTCGGGCTTACAGGGCTCGGATCTTACTAAATCTTCACTAATATGATGGAAAATATTGAGAGGAGATATTTAAGGGTTTTCTCTGCTTTGGGTAATGAAAATAATGAGAATAAAATATGAGGCTACATATATATAGGTGGAACTAGAAAGTTCCAGCGACGCGGATTGACGAACGGGTCGGCGGCTCGTCGACGTGCTCCGTTGACCTACCACTTGAAGGTTCAGAGGCGGAAGCTCGTCGACGGTTCCCAACGACCGCTCGTAAAAAATGATTGGTTTCTGCGGACTTTTCTGACTCGCTCCGACTTGTGTCGATTCTATTCGTTTAACTTCTAATCCTATCGTATTGCAAAGAGCATATGCTTGTACTTCGGTATACGTGAGGTAAAGCACTTAATATCTCAAAAACTTGGGTGTGGGTCTCTATACTAAGGGTATAAACCATCCATAAGCCAAGGATTTTCTTGTGACGGAAACGAGAGGTGTAACATCCCCTCCCCCACCCCCCTCTAGAAACATTCGTCCTCGAATGTTCATACAAGTCATGGGCTATAAAAATTTTGACAGAATCTCCCCTGTAAATATACCAATCCAACCTGTACACAGCATCCTAAAATAATACCACACAGGGCCACATGCTAAAATATAAAACACATGTCCTCACACGACCAATCACAATAATTATAAATGAAACCAATATCTGGGGGAGATGATGCCTCAGACTGAGCCTCCTGAGATGAAAACAAATACGGGTACTTAGCCTTCATTTCCATTTTAGTTTCCTAAGTCATTTCTTTAACATTATTATTTCTCTATAGAACTTTAACGGATGCCACATCCTTAGTTCGCAATCGACAAACTTGTCTATCCAATATAGCCACAGGGATCTCCTCGTATGATAATTGCTCAGTCACCTAGATATCGTCTATCGATACAATTCTCGAGGGATCTCCTATACGCTTATGGAGCATGGACATATGGAATACTGAATGCACAGACTCTAGATCAGGAGGTAGTTCTATATGGCCCAATGTATTGAGGGCTCAACTTACCCTTCTTGCTAAAATTCATCACCCCCTTTATAGGTGAGATCTTTAGGAAGACCTAATCTCCTACCTCAAACTCTAGCTTGCGCCGCCGGTTATCCACATAGGATTTCTGTTGACTCTGCGCTGCTAGTAACCTTTCTTGAATCACTTTCAATTTGTCAACTGCTTGTTGTATTAAGTCTAGGCCTACTAGCTAATTTTCTCCAACATCAAACTATCCTATAGGTGATCTACATCTCCGCCGTATAAAGCTTCATAAGGAGCCATCTGAAAGCTAGAATGGTAACTGTTATGATATGCAAACTCAATAACAGGCAACTGATCATCCCAGCTACCTCATAAGTCCATCACACAAGCTTTTAGCATGTCCTCAAGTGTCTGTATAGTACGCTCCATTTGTCCATCTGTCTGCGGATAAAATGCAAAAGACTAAGACTAACCTGAGTCCCCAATCAAATCAAAAAGATCTCCGTGGTTAGTCAGAATTGCGCTCCTCTATCTGAAATAATGGTTGTAGGAATACCATGAATTCGTACAATATCTCTAAGATAGAGCTTCGCATAATCTTCAGCTGCATAAGTAGTTCTGACAGGTAGAAAGCGGGTTGACTTTGCAAGCCTATCAACTATGACCCATATTGAATCATACTTCTGCTGAGTACAAGGCAAACCTGTATGAAATCCATATTAATTACCTCCCATTTCCATGTCGGAATCTTCGTAGCCTGTAATAAACCTCCGAGCTTTTCGTGCTCTATTTTGACTTACTGATAATTCAAACACTGAGCGACAAACTCTGCTAAATATCTTTTCATACCATCCCACCAATAAACTTCCTTGAGATCATGATACATCTTTGTTGTGCCCGAGTGAATAGAATAGCGAGAATAATGAGTTTCCCCCCATAACCTGCTGACAAAGCTCTCTAACATTAGGAACGCACAATCTACCTCTATACCTGAGTACTCTATCTCCTGTAATCACAAAGGGTGTCTTCTCTTTCTGAGGAGCTGTATCTCGGTAATGAACTAAAACAGGATATTTATACTGACGCATCTTTATCTCAGCTACCAAAGATGACATCGCTGTATCCTGAACTGTAACTCCTGTATCACCAGAATCTGACAACCGAACTCCAAGGCTAGCCAACTGATGAACTTTGCAGACTATCTTGCTTTTCTTTGGCTGCACATATGATAGGCTACCCATGGATTTACGACTAAGAGCATCGGCTACTATATTAGCCTTTCCAAGATGGTACAGCATATCAACATCATAGTCTTTAAACAACTCTAGCCATCGCCTCTGACGTAAATTTAAGTCCTTCTGGTTAAAGATATATTGGAGGCTTTTATGGTCGGTATAGATATCAACATGGACACCATATAAGTAATATCTCCACATCTTCAAGGCATGGATCACTGTGGCTAACTCAAGATCATGAGTTGGATAATTATTCTCGTGTTTCTTCAGTTGTCTGTAGGCATAAGAAACAACCTTGCTACGCCGCACTAATACATACACCAAACCTATACCTGAAGCATCACAATATATCACATAGCCATCTGTTCCCTCTAGAAGAGTCAAGACGGATGCTGAGGTCAACTTGTCCTTCAATATTTGAAAACTTCGTTCGCATGCATCCGTCCGTTGGAACTTAGCTGATTTCTAAGTCAGCTTGGTCAATGTCACAACCCAGCTGGAGGGCCATGATGGGTACCCAAAGCTGGCTACCAAGCAACACTTATCATGCTAACTATCATACCCATCCTGAATAGATATATCTTCTCCAAGTCATACTTACTATGAAATGATCACTAACATCTCCCAAGAACATGCATTTATACATAGGCCCATAAGACTACAAAATGATGTACAAAGTATATGCTGAAGAGGTCATACAACATCTATTACCCACATATGAGTATCTACGAGCATCTAGCTTGAACACGGAAATTATAAAGACGGGATAGTACCCCGCCATGCCCCAATATGTACACAAAAGAATATACAAAGAAGTGGCAACTCCGGAGTAGTGAAGCGCTCCTGTATGTCTGCTGAATAAGCTCCTAAGAATCCGGACCGTCTCCCTATCTGCCTGTGGGCATGAACACAGCGTCCACCAAGAAAAGACGTCAGTACGAACAATGTACTGAGTATGTAAGGCATGTACAACAACAACATAATAATAAGGAAATAAGAGAACATCAGATAAAGAGGTAACCTGTAACTGATTGCCTCTTAAGGCAGAGTCACGCATGCTAACTTTTATAGTAAAAATAATATCATATCATACATATATAAGCTGCCCGACCATATAGGTACGGTGTGATCATCATTAGCCCGCGTCCAGGCCTCCCGCGTCTGAGGAGTAAGCTGCCCACTGTAGTGGTGTGTTTGCCCGGCTGCCTATAGAGTGGTGCGGTGTTATACTGCATGGCCACGTAGGCACGGTGTGATCATACATGAAAATAACATAAAGCATGTATGCGAGCCCAAATGAGAGCTATAACTCTATCGGAGTGACGTAGGGTCGGTGAACTCCGATTACATTATTGAATAATCATCATCGCTATGTCTCACCTGGAAGGAACTAATATCATGAGGTGAGAAAACAACAAGAAATAACATCAATGAAATCATGAAATAGGATTATCAAGCTCATTATCGTAAGCTTCAGAATTGCTAGAAATAGCACCATCATCATCATCATCATTATCATAGGGCATATCTCATCTCTAGCTCATAAGAAACTTTTACGAATCATGAACTTTCAGCTTTTGGGACATAAGAAGGTCATGGAATACATAGAAGATAGTAATATAAGAGTCATGCCTTTACGAAATAAAGGGACTAGCCTTACATACCTTTATGTCTTTAAGAGAATTCGTACTAAATTAGATCATTTTCTAAATATGCTTAAGTCAAAGCTAACGCGACTAAAAGGCTAACGAAAATTGGGCAGCATTTCCTTTGTTTTGACAACTTTCTCCATATAATAGAACAACTCCCAAATGGCAATAGCAACACCCATAATATCATAATCTATAGATTTCTTCAAGTTAAACATTGTTCAATTCTCAAAACCCCCTTTCAAAGTCATCCACAATCATGACTACAATCAAACACCATATTCACTTTTCACACAATACTTCCTCAACGTCATTAGCATCATTCATAACAAGAATATACTCATCTCATATTAAGAATCATGACTCAAGTCAACTTTCTACTCAAAATATCATTATTTCCATATTTGAGCTCATATTCTAATTTCTTCTCTAATCCAAGTCTTTCAACCACTCAATACTTTTAATAACGTGAAATAGATATAAAACTCACCTTTGATTATGTAGGAATGATATTTGGATGAAAATACTTCACTTGAGAAAACCCCAACTTCAATTCCAAAGGAAATCTTAACTTCCACAAACCCTAGTGAGCCTCTTTACACTTGATCCTCTTGGTTCTTGCTAATTAATCCTTTCTTTCTCTTGAATTCATGTTGATATAGTATGGACAATGTTCTAGAACTCTCTTGAGGTGTGAAGAATGAGGGAAATGAAAAATAAGAACTTGGGTCCTTTTTTTATAAAAAAAATAAAAGCTGCCCGACATGCTTTATACGGATACTTATACGGCCTGTATAACTTATACAATCCATGTAAGTGACCGTATAATACCACCAGGGAATGACCCTTCTCTAGCCAAGTTATATGAACCATTCTACGGACCATATAAGTGGTCGTATAACTCACATTTTTCGAAGTTGTTTCTGTAGATTAGTTTGACTTCCAATCCTTGTGGAACCTTCTTGGCACTTGTATAATACGTCATTAACCATCTAAGGAGCCATATAGCCTCACCTCAAGATGTTACTAAATCAACATTAGCTCGGTTGTTACGAAATCTTGCCAAACACAACTTATATTTCACTTCCTTCAACGAACTTAGATTCACCGATTCGTATAGTTTCAAAATCTCATCGTATGCACTCTAAAGATACCAAGTACTCTCCTTAAGGTTATATGGACCCCATGTTCTCCTTAAGCTTGCGTTAGTCGGTTCACAACACAACAACACAGAATGTCCGAGGTGTAACAATATTAACGAGGGCCTCCTTAGTGTATATAGTATATTGTCAAGGGCGTTATAAAGAGATATGAGATTCATGTATCCACATTTGTTATCACTCCCAGAGGAAGTTCAGACTAAGACATCATAGCCTTCAAGTACGCATATGTTGTTAGTTACTGTCATTGGTTGTGTGGGCCATTGTTGTTACCAATGCTGTTATTACACCCCGTATCTTCGAAGAAGCACTTATCAAATTTGAAACATAAGTACGTTGAGTTATGGTTAAGAAAAACCACTTTGGAATATAAGGAGCAAGAATTATTAAGTATATTTAATAAGTGAAGGATGTATATAAGGTATACCGGAAGGTTTTATAAGGAAATAAGTGGAAGAAATGAAGTAGTACGACTTTGGAGAAAGGATGGGTAATGTTTGTGTGAAAATTTTGGTCCAAATTGGGGGACGAATATCTCTTAGTATATGAAGTGTTTTAAGGTGAAAAAAAAAGCCTAAAATGAAGTTCGTCGAGTCTAGTTTCCAATGCAATAAATTGCTCATCGATAGGACATCGGAGTAGAGAATTATGGACGTTACAAGTTCAGCTGACAGAGCAGAAATGCGTGCTACAGTACTGCTACAGTAGGACCTGCTATAGTAATTGCTACAGTATTGCTACAGTGACCCCGACCGGAATTTGACCCTATATAAAGGGTAAAAACCACTTTTTTTCACCAGATTTTCCCAGAAAATTGAAGAGAGAGAGAGAGAGAGGAGATCACAAAGTAAGCAATTTTCAAGCGACGGAGTATTAATCGAAGCTCGGATAAACGCATGGATGTGATTCTAGTATGGTTTTGCGGTGGATTCAAGGTGGATATTGAAGATATCGCTGTTTTAACAAGAATAAGGTATGAATCTCCTATTATTAATGTTAATTTTGGTTTATTTACGGAGATAAAGTCGTTAAATAATTGTATAGCGAGTTGGTTGGTTATGGAAATTGGAAAACATCGTGTGGGATGTTTATGGTACATATTGGTGTTGAAAATGATGTTATTGATGTTGGTATTTTTGTTGTTGTTGTTGGTTTGTTGGATTGTGACTTCGGGCTAGGCATATAAACAGGGGAGAGTCTTTGCCCGAATTTCGGCAGATTCTAAACGGAATTAAATTGAAGGCTTAAGATGAGCGTATGACATTGAGCCTAATAATAGTATGAATGGTTTATATGTAGATTTACGAGCTTAGAAGGATA
This sequence comes from Lycium ferocissimum, assembly GCF_029784015.1. Taxonomy (NCBI): domain Eukaryota; kingdom Viridiplantae; phylum Streptophyta; class Magnoliopsida; order Solanales; family Solanaceae; genus Lycium; species Lycium ferocissimum. The sequence continues at coordinate 28,441 of NW_026713340.1, read as the reverse complement.
AACGTTGAACGACTAAGGCAACCGAAAGGTATGTTAAGGCTCGTCCCTTTCTTTCAAAGGCATGATTCCTATGTTATGATTTCATAAATGTTTCCATATCTTCCTTGTTATCAAAAGTTAGAAGTCTATGATTCCAAGGCATGATTCCTTTCCCGATAACCCATAAATGTTTTCCAAAATGTCCGTATTTTTTCAAAACAAAGGTTTATGATTTTGAAGCTTTTATGACTATAACGACGGACATGTTTTTGTAATGACAACGATGATGTCAAAGATGAGAATATGTCTATGATGATTATGATGAGAATGGTTTCATGTCTGAAAGTCTCAAGTTGTGGATTCAATATGAATATAAGAATATTGAGCTATTTCTTGATCCTCAATTTTATTCCTTGATAATGACTCTATTTTCTAAAGACTTCAAAGTATATGAATTCACGCCTTATGAGATTTATGACCTTATTCTATGTTTTCTCTTGATGTTATTCTTCATTGATAGTCTCACCTTATAATAATTGTTCCTTCAAGGTGAGACACGACGATCATGATTATTCCATAATGTAATCGGAGGTTACCAACCTTACGTCACTCCGATAGAGTTATAGCTTTTCTTAGGCTCTCCCGCATATGTATATATATATTATATATATATATGTCTATATATATATATATATATATATATATATATATATATATATATGGTCAATATGGGAAAAAGGGCCAGAGCATTATATACGCGTAACCACCTGATCAGTTGGTATAATATGACATGATATCATCCCGGACGCGGGATGCCCGGACGCGGGATATATGTGGTTAAATGGATCGGAGCCGATGCCTCGGCACAATATGATATGTTCTATTTTCTATATATATGAACAAGAAATGTTTTTCAAAAGAAAGCTAGCATGCATGGCATCCGCCCTAAGAGGCACTCATATGTACAGGTTACTCTTTTATCTTACGATACGCTCTATATTTCCATTCTGTTATTATTCATACTTTACATCCCTTATTATATTACTATTCATGCCTTACATACTCGGTACATTACTCGTACTGACGTCCCTTCTTGTGGACGCTGCGTTCATGCCCGCAGGATCAGGTAGCCAGTCGGACGATTCACAGCAATAGGACCTCCCCTCAGCGGCAGTCGGTACGCTCCATTGATCCGGAGCTATAGCCTTTTTGGTATGCTATTCGGTTACGTACATATATGGGTACCATTTCTACAGTTTGTACTCCATAGAGGTTTATAGACAGTGATATGTAGTCGTGATGTTATGCAGCCTCGTCGGCATTTATTTTGTTGTACAGTATATATGTAGCGGCCAAATCGGCTTGCGCCGTTACTCTCAGTGCTTATGTTTATATGTATGCATTGGCCGTGAGTTCCCGGTACGGTGTCTTTTATGTTGATTGTTCGGGAGACAGTATAGCACAGTTACAGATTGTATATGGGCCTAGGACAGTCAGTGAGAAGTAAGTGCAAGCATAGGAGTGCTTGGCCAGTAGTGGTCGGGCACTTGTTACGGCCCATCGGTTTGGGTCGTGACAGCTGTAGCCTTGTATGGAATTGTATTGTTGGTTTGCTACGTGACAGGTTAGTAGTATTACAATTACAAAGGAAGTTCTGCCAAAATTTCCATAAGATTTTTGAGTGTTTTAGTTTAACATTCGAGGAAAAATGTTTTTAAAGGGGGAAGAATGTTACACCTCTAAAATTTTCACGTCGTTTGCGTCATAAGTCAAGTAACATAAGCCGGAGAGGTCATGGAACTCTTACAAGGATAAGAAAGACCTTTAACAAGTATTAAGAGAGTATCGAAGGGTGCCAAGATCAAGCAAAATGAAGGAATTAAGTTTGTCAAAATTTTGGAAAAACTTGACAGAATTCTAGATAGAATTTTTGGTCCAACTTGAGAGACGTGTATCTCCTAGAATATGAGGAGTTATGGAATGCATAACCTATGTAAATTAAAGTGCATTAAGTCTAGTTTTCAACGTAACAAACCGTTCATCGATTGGACATTGAAATAGGAAGTTATGGGCGTTTCAAAACAGACTGCCATAGGCTTACAAACCTTCGCGTTCGCGAGCCAAAGGCCTCGCGATCGTGAAGGACAGTTGGTGAGAAGTTTTGGGTTGAAACCGACCTCCCACACTATAAATAGCTCCCTCTACCCATTTACACCCCATTGTTACACCCTTAGAGGTCTAGAAACATCAGGTACACCTCTCCCAACATTCCTTATCATTAAATCAAGGAAATCATAAAGAGGTTATGCAATCTAGGCTTAGGAAGCTCGTGGCAACATCGTATTATCGTGATTATTATGCAGCAAGGTGAAAGATGGAGAGATCTTAGGTTTGAAGCCATCAATGATCAATTGGAAGTTAATAAGGTACGATCCCCTCGTTATATTCATAGAATCACATTGATTCGGGATTATATTCATTAAACTATAACATACTTAGTTGAATTGAGCAAAGGACGGAAAAATCCTATATAGATGTTGTTGATTGGATGGTATAGATGAGGAATTGGATTTGATATTGAGTTGGTTATTATTGTTATAATCCTGGGATCGTAGTAGAAGCAGAGGAAATGCTGCCCGAATTTTCGTAACCGAATCATCCTTCGATATATAAGTTGATATATGAATATAGTGGAGCATGACTAAGGATGTACCTTTCAATATAGGTACGGATGAAGGGCGAGCATCGGAATAAGGATTCGTTCGAGGTGATGGCTCAACAAATAAGGTATATGAAGTGTTCATTTTCCTCTTTCTCTGGCAAGAATCCAACTAGAACATGAACACGAGCGCTCCATAACAATTCACTCCAACCATGTATCACTTCTTATAGATGTTCTTTATTGGATTACTTACTTGTTTCCCAATTAGTTTCATGTAATTCTTCAACGATTCTTGAAATATAAACATGTTTATCATCATTAAATAATTTCTTTGGATTCGATACGAATTCCACAATTCATTTGGAGGTTACCGACCTTACGTCACTCCGAAAGGAACGATGTTAATTCATTGGCTCCTCATGCATTACATATATATGTATCCACTATTTTACTACACCACGCCGCGCTATAGTCGGCCGGGCAGACACCTAGATGTGCACACCACTGCTGTGGGCATGTTATGATGTACCCCGAACGCGGGATGACGATGATATGATGATTATGTACTATATGTATGTACTTGCATATGATTTTTAAACTCATGCATTACATATTGCATGTCCTCCGATGGCTCAGGTTACCTCTATCCTTCTATGTTTATGTCTTACTTATGTTGTTGTTTCCTACCTTACATACTCAGTAGTTTTATCCGTACTAATGTCCCATTCTATGGGACACTACATTTCATGCTGCAGGTCTTGACAGATAGAGCGGAGGACCTCTTCAGTAGGACTATCAGCTTCAGCTGGCCGTCAGCAAGTGCCATTGTACCGGGCTTGCTCTTTTGGTATATGCTATGCACATGTTAGGTATATGTATCTTTTGAGTATGACGGGGTCCTGTCCCTTCCAGTATGTCATGTATTTGTACTCTTAGAGGCTCATAGATAGTATGAGGTATGTAGATGTCATGTACAGCCTCGTAAGCTAGCGTGTGTGTGTGTGTGTATATATATATATATATATATGGTCATGCATATGTTTTCAGTTGTATTGGGCCTTTTCTGCGTGCCGATGTCTTTCTATATTGAAGTGAGCTCATATTTCAAGCCAGAATAATTGTATTGAGATTATGTCAGTATACGCCAGGTGGTACTCGATCGATAGAGTCGGGTACCCATCATGCTTCTCATCGGGGTGTGACACTCTATTGCATATACACATCATATATATATATATATATATATACCTCATGTGTGACCATACTGTACCTTAATTAAGGATGCATCTCAAAGGTATGTAAGTATGAATGAGTGGAGCATGCATTTCTATCATAACCAACAGTGTCAAAGAGTATGGAAAGATAAACAATTCTCATGTCTTTTCATGGTAGTAAATCAGTTTCAGGAATGATCATTTTCTCATGGTTTCATCAGATATGGAAAGATAAATATAAATCGGACAACATTATCGGCAAGTTTAACTTTGGCAAACATAACCCACATAAGCAGATCCTACCAACCTAAGAGTGGGTTCATGTACCACTTCCATTGCCCGAAGGCTTACATGCATAACCCCGACAACAATTATATTCTATATGCGCACCTGCAGCAATTTAACCTAAAAAGGTAAGCCACAACCTACCTCGAAGGCAGAGCACGTGCCAAGAACCTCTCAAGCTATTTCATTTCCCTTCCGACAATCTTCAATTTGCTCTAACTCAATCATTAATGCCTTCTATATAAGTACATGAGTCTAACAACACCCATAATGTCATATAAAGAATTTAGGTCCAAAAAGTCAACCCAAAAACCTGAAGGTCAAAACGGTAATTTATCGAGAACCCGGGTTCAACAAGGTTAAAATAGTACTCTACGAGGTCAAACAAACCCAACAATATCCATATTGCTATACTTACAATACACACCCAAAATAACCAAACCCGAGCCCCAAGAGCAAAATTAGAAATTCAACTTAAATCGGCCTTATCCATATTCTAAATAAGCTAAACTCAGAAAATCACCAAAGACGGTGTTTGGATGGGCTTTTTAAAAGTAGCTCATTGTCACGACCCAAACTAAAAGGCCATGACGGGCACTTGACCATACTAGCCAAGTACCATCTGACATACATCTGAAACATAAACGTAAACATAGGTGAGCCGATAGGGCCGCCATCTGATGCTTTGTAGACTCATAGGAAGATCATGTCTGAAATAGAATAGCCTGCAAGGACTTAACTACATGAATATACTAGACATACTGGACGAGCCAACAAAGCTATCATATCGAACTGTACAACAACATGACTGAACATTATCTGACTGTACATAACTGTCAACAAGCCTCTACCGGAATACATGACATAACGTGGTCGGGACAGGGCCCCGACTTACCCCATCAAGTATTTAGTCACAAAAGAAATACCCAAAAGACCTGGCAACTCGAAACAAAGGGAGCTCATCAATCAGCTGATATTAGGTCCTGCCTACAGGGGAGGTCTATTCGTCTGTCTATCTGTACTAGCAAGCATGAATGCAGCCCCCGACAAAAGGGGCGTCAGTATGAAATAATGTACCGAGCATGTAAGGCAATAGATAACTGAAACTGAAATACAACTAATCTGAAATACATAAATTTGCTAAAATAGAGAAGGATTAGATAAACCTGAGAAGTACATCTATCTGCCTCGACTCAACTCACAAGCAATCTGTACTATCGAGTCTACCCGACCATATCTGAGGTTCAGTGCAAACTACCCGACTATACGTGGCTCGGTCCATCTCAACCCAGCCATAGATGGCTCGATGCAATCTCTACCCGGCCGTCAGACGCTCGGTGCATCTCTACCCGACCATAGATAGCTCGGTGCTATCTCTACCTGGTCGTCAGAGGCTCGGTGCATCTCTACCCGACCGTACAGGCTCAGTACCATTCTCTTATAACAACCCAACATGCTATCAAAAACATCTATACCAAACTATCACAATTCTATTACGCAACCACGAGATTTAACACTTAAAGTACTCTCGAAAAGGGACAAATCAAATTATAGTAATATAATTTTAAAGAAATGGAAGTGGAATTCTTTTGGATAACAAGTTCTTTTGCTAGTTGTTTCTTATTCGAAACATGTCAAGTATAAACTGAGATATGTGAAGAAGACAACATGTCTCTTTATACTTTTCTCTAGGATCTCGAACACAAGAAGCGGATAAGAGTCTTTCGAAAATACAACACAACACTAGGGAGGCTATACGCCTCTAATACAAGTGCAAGTCGATAATCTCACTTTTAGAAGTTGTTAAGCTCTTACTTTATAAAATCTCACTGACCATAAGGCCATGCAAATCAGTCTCACTGACCCGTAGGCCAGGAATATCTGTCTCTTTGACTAAGCGGCCAGCTAAAGAAAATAAGTACATCATGTTGTACATCAAGTGTAAACTGAAATATATGAAGACGTCGACTTGTTTCTTTCTGACTCTTCTATTAACAGTGAACTAAAGAGCGGATAGAAACCCCTCAAAAGACATAATACCACATCTAGACGCGTTACACCGCTATGACAGCTCTAAACAGTAGTTTTCTTTCTTTAAGATTCGATAAGCACCTTCTATCTACGGATCATGCCAAGAAAAGAAAGAATAGCCATTACATACCTCAATCTCCTTGAGTCGTTATATCTCTTAAGCAGCCCACAAAACAATTAAATCTGCAATAGCACAATGAGGCTCATGATTAATACTAAATAGAGGTTACGTTCGGAAACTTAAGCTAGTAGCTCGTCTAGGAAAATTTGGACAATATCTCCCCTATAAAAAGGACTCCCTTTCAATATCATATGCTGACAACAACAATCAGGATAGTCCAGAAAACATACATAACCATAACAAGAAGCCAAATAGCACAAACAAGTCACAACTACATCACAACGAGCGGCAAACTCGGATTGTAAAACGCATAACCCTTGTCGCTCTTTAAAACTTATTATATTAACTTGAAAATAATATTAACATGATTGAAAAGTCGTTTATCAATAATTCCATCCCTTTAAACATACATATATATATCAAGAAAAACAGTCTACAATTCCAACTCACTCTAGATACTAATTCTAGATACTAAAACAGTCGAATTACCAATTCTAGATACTAGTTTATGTTTAACCCTTCATTTTAACTTAACCAACAACAAATTAGTCATAAGCACAACCAAGAATATAATATTCTCACCTTATACAGTAGCCTTAAGTCAATTTCGAAGCTTCTCCTACCTTGTATTCACCCTTAATAAGAACACAATAAGATAGAAGTGATTTCCTTTCACTTAAGCTAACTCCCTAGGTAAAACTTGTATTAAATCGTCATGTTGGCTCTTGGATGTTTATGAACTGTTGGGGAGGGTTTTGAGGATCCTCAGGACGAATTTTGGGTGAAGAATGAAGAAAAATGAAGCTGGAAATGAATTTAATGTAACCAAAGGTCGGCCGAGGCTGACTGTGCTGTCTCGCAAAAACATAAATATTTATCTATTCTGATATCGTATGGACAAACGGTGGAATATGTTAAAAACTAGACTCATAGACCTTCAATTTAATAATTGGATCACCTTGTAACTCCACGTATATTGGAAGAAAAGCTCTGTAACATTAGAATAGAATTTCAGCAAAATTTATGAATGTAACTTGCGATACTTTTCGTTGACTTTTATTTTACAAGTTGCTTGACTTCAAAAACAAATATACAAATATTATATGATTCAAGTACCTTGAAACACGACCTCCTTAGTACATTAAGCACTCCTAGTTTAACCCCTAAAGTACGGGTTATAACACTGATTCGCTTAACCCCGAAACCTTATGGCACATGCTTAACAATTGTTAAAAGACATTCTTAACCTTATAGGGGTTCCATGGCCTCTACGAGCTTACGTTAGTTCACTCATGACACAAATGGCACTAAAATTTATGAGGTGTAACATCCCTCCCCCCTTAGGAACTTTCGTCCTCGTATGTTAAAGTAGAGTTACAATCATTTTAATCGTTAATGTCTTTTCGCTCACACATAATCTAATCGAATACCTTTCAACTTGCTGTGTTGATCCACACATCTTAAGCTCTTAATACCCAGGAGGTCTAAATGTTTTATCGAAGGTGTCTTACTTGTTCTTATCGCGACTCCCAGTAGTCTTTTGCTGTCCTTCCTCTTATTCTTCTTGTAATCCTTCTCTTCTTCGCTACCAGAACCCTTGTTGCCAACTTAGTCACTTCCTTTCATTATGTTATTTCATTTCGCATTCTTCTTACGACACTATGCTGGAGTTTTTTAGTACTTTGTTTCCGTTTATAACTTTTCTTGCTGAACTTAATACTTTAATCAATGTAACTGTCACGACCCGACCTACGGGCCGCGACGGGTACCCGAGGCTGACCACCGAGCACCCCTCATTCTATTGCTTAACCTGTCTTTATTCATTTCTCTTATCGTTTATAAACATAGAAAACGACTTTCATATAGAACATGTTTACTTATATAACGTAGGCCCTTTGGGCTATCAAAATAATAATAATATACATAGGCTTTCATTTACATAATGACTATGGGACCATACTACCCACACATACGTATCTACGAGCCTCTACTGAAATACTAGACATATGGGCGGGACAGGACCCCGCCGTGCCCGAAATACATGTACACAAAATAATGTCTCAAAATAGCACCTCGGACAATGGAGTGCTTCTCGCGACTCCGCGGCAACTCCTATGGATCGTGCACGTCTCCCCGTCTACCTGTGGGCATGAACACAGCGTCCCAAGAAGAGAACGTCAGTACGAATATTGTACTGAGTATGTAAAGCATGAGCAGTAATAATAGAAAAACATAACGGATAATATATGAAATAACACAACGCGGGAGACGATAACATTCTCTTCATAGTACTTACCGCTTCCGTGGGGACGTTCCATGTTCTATTTCGTGCTTTGCGTGTACATACATTCATATCTTTTACTTACTTACCTTTCATATCTATTCTCTCGTCATACTCATGCTCGTATCACGTACTTTGCATATACATGGCCCTTACTCGGCACTTACATGATATTAGTATATCCGTACTCTAATTGCTGTCATATACATAGCATACCCGTGCTCGTAAAGATGTCATATACTTATCTCATTCGTACTCACATGGACGTGATACATATGGCATAATCATACATATAACCTAATCACAATAATGGAAATATCATACATGTATCATCATCGTATTCATATAGGTCGGTATCATTCGTACTCGTATTCATATAGATTAGTATCATTCGTACTCGGCCCCTTCGGCTCGATGGGATCGCTAGCATACGTACTCGGCCCTCTTGGCTCGATGGCATTCTTGGTATACGTACTCGGCCCTCTTGGGCTCGATAGGCGTTGGATTATATGCCTCGGCCCTCATGGGCTCGATGGGCTTAGCAGCATACGTACTCGGCCCTCATGGGCTCGATAGACTTGATGGCATTCGTACTCGGCCCTCTCGGGCTCGATACATACATATATACACATACATCACATAGGGGTATCATGACCTTAACATAGCTAGTCATCATCCTGCATTCTTCATAACACATGCATAAACTTATCATCATGTCGCATTTATTTATACGCATTTTATCATTATCCGTATTCGGCCTCATAGGGTCGACAGCATATCGTATTCGGCCACGAGGGCTCGACCACATCACATATATCTCATATCGTACATGCATCATAGGCTCATTACTATCACTCGTTTCATAGTCATGTTGTGGCTTTGTTTTACTCTAGCGTCATCAACATATATCTTATCATATATCATTATCACATCTTATAGATTTATGATTATGAATCGTCTTATAAGCATATCATGGTTCCGTACCATCACTATCATTCATTTCATGTGCGTATCGTGTAATATAGTGCTACCATATCTTATCATCTTATACTCTATTCTATAATCAATATCCTCTTATACTCATTCTATCATAATATACTCATCATAACATGCTTATCATAGTATGCTTGACATCATATACTTATCACAAGACATGCATAAAGACTCTTAGCTAATCCTGCTTTATCGGGGTGACGTAAGGTCGTGGACCCCCGATGTCATTATGAGCATTCTTACATATTCTGCCTCACCTTGAAGGGACAAGCATAAGGTGAGTGTACATAATGATCAATATCGTTAGGTTACATCAATGACATCATTAGCTTCTTAGAGGCATCATGTCATAGGTTATAGCATTTCTAGACTTTAGCTTACTATTATCATCATCGTATTCAACTCGTATCTCTTATCTCGTATAGCTATTCATGAGTGAGGATTCTTTATTTTCTTAGAGATAGGGACATTTATAGTAAACGAGGAGTTTCATGCCATAGGACTCATGCCTTAGGAAGAAAAGGATTTGCCTCACATACCTTTGCCGTTTAGCTACTCTATTGCTGGCTCGTCCTCCTTCAATGCTTGCGTCTTTACCTTCAAGAGGGTTCGTATCGTCATTAGCTAATCAATTACAAGAACATACTTCTTAAGGCTAAAGAAAATTGGGCAGCGTTTCCTTTGTTTATACTACTTTCCGCCATATTCCATATCAACTCCCAACATTCATAATAATCATCACAATATCGTTAACAACAATCGTCATTCATTCATCTTATTTGCATTTCATAATCTCACTTCAATTTCCCATAATCATGACTAAAAATCCATCGTCGTATTCTTTCGTATCCAATGCTCATTTTACGTTCTATAGGTCATTTATAACATATTTATATCCTCAACATATTCATTTCCACGATTCAATCCACTACTAATCACTAATGGCATTATTCATCCATTTAATGACCCATTTGTTGTACTATTTCTACAATCCATGAATCTTAACTCAATAATACTTCAAGTAGCATGTAAAGTTCATGAAACTTACCTTAAATGATGGAGGAATAAGCTTGGAGTGGTGATTCACCCTTAGCACCAAAACCCTAGTTTAACTCTCTTGGGATTTCTTGACTTGGAAGACTTTTAATGGGTTTCCTTTACTTGATTCTCTTGATTTCTTGTTATTGATCCTTGATTTCTAGGGATTTCTCATGGATGAAATGTTTGGAACTCTCTAGAGGTTTCTTGAAGAAGAATGAAATGAAATGTGCTTAAGCCCCTTTTAAAAATCCCAAAATCTGGTCTTTAATGAATTATTGTCGGGATGAACAGTAGTCGTAAAGCACCCTATACGGACCGTATTCTGGTTTACGGTCCGTCCTCCATGCACGTATTTAATCTTAAGAAAAACGAAAGTTTGGTTGAGGAATGTGGCGGTTTACGGTACGGTTTACGGGCCGTATACTAGTTTACGGGACGTATAGTGTGGTCGTATTTAAGCATATCAAAACGAAAGGTATCTTTAAAGATCATGGCAGTTTACGACCCAATTTATGGGTCGTATTTCGATTTACGGTCCGTATTCCAGTTTACGTCCAACTGGCCAGAATGCAATTCTGCAACTTTTCACTGTACGCTCACGGGACCTTACCTTTTTGCTCACCAAATTGACTAGCAACCTCCTTTGGATGTTTCATTCGAGGTATGCCCTTTTCATATGCAAGTCTTAATCGAATTCTCCATTATCTTATACTTTGTTGCTCCATATTGCTTCCTCAGTCTGTATAGTTCCTCTTACTTTTAATTCTATCATCAACATAGATCGCATTCTGGCGGCGTGTATTTCTTTTGAAATTGTTGTCTTCGATTTCTTGAAATTTATAAAGCACAGGTTGAAACGACAATACAGGAATGCTACTACAGATACTTCCGAAGAAACAATAAAAGGAAATATATATTCCCGAATATATAAGCTTGGTTCGAACATAATCTGAAGTTGTGTCCTATCTTTTGATAACTCGATGTTGCTACCTTTGGTTTCCTTCCCTGTTTATGCCTTTACTTAACTTGAACATTTCTCATTTTCTATTGACTGCGCATAAGTCGCATTCATGTTTTCATGACTTACAATCCTTCTGGATTGATCATTTGATGTTTATTTTCTTGTTATTTACGCAAGTCATAGTCACGATTCATCAAAGCTCTTCATAGGGGATGCTTATTTACATGTTCATCCTCATGATACATCATCTGTAATTTGTCGTCTGTCGAGTCTTATTATGGTCTGCGAGATTTTAACTGTCCCTCGCTGGCTGCTTCTTGACACCAATTGGGTATCCTTTCAGTAACGTGAAAGACGAATCAATAGCCATTTACTTCCCTTTCTTTTCTTGATATTACAACTCGTCGATCATTTTTTTTCATGCTGGATTATTATAGGTGCTCTTTACCATTTATCCTTTCTGATGTAGACATCGTCCTTCCAATCATTTACTAAGTCAATCTCGCAAGTCTCTCATCATAATTAGCAAGTACTTATAGGTACACCTCCTTACCACATTAGATGAACATTCACTATATAATCAACTCTTGCACACTGTCCATTCTTACGTTGATACTACTATCTCACTTTCATCCCCTATCTATCACTTAATTCTCGTGTCTCAATATGCTGACATTTCTCTATAAAGTCGTAATCTTTACCTTATTATCTGAGCTCTTACAATTATCAAAGCACATAGTAGATCCCTTTTATTATAGTATTTCTCGCTGCGATTTCAAATTCCTAGGGCTTGAAACATATAAATTACTTCATGCATGAGTCATCTTATTCGAAATGGCCCATAATTATTCTATAATTCTTTTGCAGCCTCTTCCACAGCCATGCTATCTTAGCTCTCACACTCGTATTCGAGCCTCTAATTCCATTACCTTTTAATGGTTTCCTCTTAAGACATCGCAACATAACTTACTTGAAACATGATTTCCATTTACACTGCCCCATATGAATACTGAAGTTGGTCCAATAAACACTAAAATAATACCTAGTCCATTTTCATGTTTTACTTCGTCTTCTTCTTTTCCCTAAGGGACCCCATTAGCAGTATGATAATTTTCGACACAACCACATTCATCGTCCAGCTTTGAAACTATTTGGGATTGAGTCATTCCACAACTTCCCTCAATCAGCTCATAATGTGGTAGACGTATAATTCTATGCTATTCCGGTGTGCTATTAATGTGACGAAGCCCAGTCCTCTTAAGGATCTCTTAGAAGTCCTGCGGAACTGTCGACTGAACTTAGAATTGGGGTAGAGTTATCCTTAACTGACATACCAGAGTAAGGTACTTGATAAGTAATCGTATCGTCTCGTGTCTCAATTGAAATAACCACTTATCACATATCCTTACGATACTATAACAATCCCAATTATCTCTAAATGCCCATTAAAATCCTTACTTATCATCAAAGTACCCATAAGGGTGTATTTCTTTCATATTTCTCTTATCGAAGTTGTCATAACGGGCGAACGTTTTGTTGTTCATCTATTACTCGAACCTCTTTGGATCTATTCACAATATATCCCTTTTCTTCTAGTCACATACTTTCCATGTGTCCAATACTTTTTGTTCGTTATTCCTTTCTAACTTACTGATTCTTCTTATCTTGCTTCCAACGATCATATTATTCTACCTTTTCCTTTCCTTGGTTATTATTCTCTTTTTGTATCAATAGCAATGGGCCCTTGTCACGTAGTCCTCCTTAGTAAATTTTAAATCCCATGAAGCCTCTTTTCTCATCTCTTGTCTTGTAACACTGATAAAGGTCTATCGGGCTAGTCTGTAGTAACCTATATGTTTTCATTCACAACCATGGGTCAAGCTCTGACTGGATATATATATATATATATATACAATGTATTCTACACACACATACACACACAGAGACACACAGACACACACACACACACACATATATATATATATATATATATATATATATATATATATATATATATATATATATATATACACACACATCAAGTCAAATCTCAATCTTATTACATATCGGTCATATTTCTCAATGCATAACTCCCTTTGGAGCGACTATTTAATAAGCATTTAACTCCTTCTCGACTTTCTAGTTTAAAGAAATATATCAATTTCTCTTTGTACCCTTATATCCTATTCTCATTTACTTATCACACTATCCCACTATTCACTCATTCAAACCTAAGTTATCTGTTAAATCTATTCCACAATTGGCTGCCAATTTCACCTCTAGTTGTTTATTACTAAACCTTGTCCCTTGTAACAATCTTACTTTAAGGTTGCGTACTTACTCAATAGTTTTCTCTATGTCTTGAAAAAAATTTCGGCAGAGTTTCCACTATAATTGTTACAAATCCCAAACCTGCACATAACCCAAAAAATACGTGTTGTGCCTCACAAGGACAAATATAGAAGCACATATAATATGCAACTCGACTACACAGGGGTGATCAATATAGAAAGAATATGAAGTAATAATGCTCATTTCATATATCGTAACTGAACATCAGTTCACAAAACTCCAACCAATCCTCTTACACAAAGGCTTATATGCTCGCAAACCGTCTCTTATGTACATATTCCCCTACTTCTTCTCTAAAATTATCAACTATAGATTCTGCGTTTCACCGCTGATGCCAATACAAACATTTTATATTTACCTGTAGTACTCTTAACATTCAATTCGAAAAGCTTCATTTTCTTATTTTATTACCCAAATCCTAAAATTTTAACGATCAAAATACTTACCTTGGTCCTATTCTGGAACTCTGATCTGGTACAAATCGATCCAGCGGTAGTTGGGGAAATTCTCACTCTTGTTGTCCTTTTACAGGTTGTTCCATGACACCCATACCTTCTACAAACATACCAACTATACTGATTTTTCCCGACTTACCATCATTTTCATTTGAACCTTGTTCCGCAGATAACATCAAGCTTGGGTTATTTGAATTTCCCACCTTACATGTCGATCCTTCCTAAACCTCTAATGGGTCTGTCTCCCTAGAAGACACGACCTCAAATAGATCGGTCTTAATAGAGGGCACGCCCTTAGATGGATTCATATCATATGAATAACTCACCCTGGGAGCCCCTGAACCATCAATCTTCTTTTCCATAGAAGCCATCTTCCAACTACAAAACAATCAGGGTTAGGTTTAAGAATCTGATATCCTACAACTTGGCTCTATCACATGATCTAAAATAGGAAAAGAAGGTAACCATCCTAAATGTCCCACAGCCTCCTGTTTATATGTGTGGCGCACAACATACCATAAACATGACTCTACTAGACACGGCTTGTAGACAACCCTAGGACAAAACTTCTCTGATACCACTTTTGTCATGACCCAAACTGAAGGGCCATGACGGGCACTTCATTATACTAGCCAAGTACCATCTGACATAAATCTGAAACATAAACGTAAACATAGGTGAGCCAATATGGCCGCCATGTGATTCTCTATAGACTCATAGGATAATCATGTCTAAACTAGAATAGCCTGCAAGGACTCAACTACATGAGTATACTAGACATACTGTACGAGCCAAGAAGGCTGTCATATCCTACTGCATAACAACATGACTAAACATTTTTTGACTGTACATAACTGTCTACAGGCCTATACCGAAATACATGATATAACGTGGTTGGGATAGGGCCCGGGCCTACCGATCTGTAGTCACAAAAGAAATACCCAAAAGACTTGGCAACCCAGAACAAAGAGAGCTTACCAATCAGCTGATATCAGGTCCTGCCTACTGGAGAGGTCTATCCGTCTATCTATTTGTACCTACAGGCATGAATGCAGCGACCCCAACAAAAGGGACGTCAGTACGAAACAATGTACCGAGTATATAAGGCAATAGATAACTAAAACTGAAACACAACTAATTTGAAATACATAAATCTGCTGAAATAAACAAGGATTAGAGAAACCTGAGAATTACATCTATCTGCCTCTACTCAACTCACAAGCAAACTTTACTATCAAGTCTACCTGGCCATATCGGAGGCTTGATGCAAACTACCCGGCCATACGTGGCTCGATGCATCTGTACCTGGCCATAGATGGCTCGATGCAATCTCTACCGGGCAATCAGAGGCTCAGTACATCTCTACCTAGTCGTACAGGCTCGGTGCCGTTCTCTTATAACAATCCAATATACCACCATGAGATCTAACACTGAAAGTACTCCCGATAAGGGACAAATTAGATTATAGTAATATAATTCTAAAGAAATGGAAGTGGAATTCTTATGGAAAACAATTTCTTTTGCTAGTCATTTCTGATTCGAAAGATGCCAAGTATAAACTAAGATATGTGAAGATGACAACATGTCTCTTTATACCTTTCTCTAGGAGCTCGAACACAAGAAACTGATAAAAGCCTTTCGAAAATACAACACAACACTAAGGAGGCTATACGCCTCTAATACAAGCTCTAGTCGATAATCTCACTTTCGGATGTTTGTTAAGCTCTTACTTTATAAAATCTCACTAACCATAAGGCCAGGAAAATCTGTCTCACTGCCCCGTACGCCAGGCATATCTGTCTCTCTGACCAAGTGGCCAGGCTAAAGAAAATATATGTATATCATGCTGTATATCAAGTGTAAACTGGAATATATGAAGACGTCAAAAAGTTTCTTTCTGACTCTTCTATTAACAGTGAAATAAAGAGCGGATAGAAACCCTTCGGAAGATACAATACCACATCTAGAAGCGTTACACCTCTATGACAAGTCTAAACATTAGTTTTCTTTCTTTAAGATTCGATAAGCGTCTACTATCTACAGATCATGCCAAGAAAAGAAAGATTAACCATTACATACCTTAATCTCCTTGAGTCATTAATACCTCTCAAGCAACCCACAAAACAATTCAATCTACAATAGCACAATGAGGCTCGTGATTAATACTAAATAGAGGTTACGTTCGTAACTTAAGCTAGTAGCTCATCTAGGTAAATTTGGCAGCATCTCCCCTATAAAAAGGACTCCCTTTCAATACCACATGCTAACAAAAACAATCAGGACATCCCAACAAACATACATAACCATAACAAGAAGCCAAGCAACACCAACAAGTCACAATTGCATCACGACGAGCGGCAAACTCGGATTGGAACCTGTATACCCCTTGTCGCTCTTTAAAACTTCTTATCTTAACTTGAAAATAATATTAACTTGATTGATAAGTCGTTTATCAATAATTCCAGCCCTTTAACATAGATATATATGAAGAAAAACAGTCCACAATTCCAACTCACTCTGATTGCCAATTCTAGATACTAGTTCATGCTTAACCCTTCCATTTAACATAACCAACATCAAACTAATCATAAGGACAACCAAGAACATAATATAACCACCTTATAAAGTTTCCTCGGGTCGAGTTCCTAGCTTCTCCTAGCTTATATTCACCCTTAATAACAACACAATACGATAGAAGTGATTTCCTTTCACTTATGGTAACTCCCTAGGTAAAACTTGTATTAAATCTTCATGTTGACTCTTGGATGTTTATGAACTGTTGGGGAGGGTTGGGTGAAGAATGAAGAAAAATGAAGCTGGAAATGAATTTAATGTAACCAAAGGTCGGCCACCACCTAAGTGGGTCCCAGCGAGGCTGATTGTTCAGTCTCGTGAAAATGCAGATATCTCTCTATTCCGATGTCGTATGGATGAACAGTTTAATGCGTTGGAAATTAGAATCGTAGACCTTCAGTTTGATAGGTGTATCACCCCGTAACTCCACGTATATTGGGAGAAAAGCTCAGTAGTATTAGACCCAAATTTCAGCATAATTTATGAACGTAACTTGCGATACTTTTCGCTGACTTTTATTTTACAAGTTGCTCGACTTCAAAACTTAATTTACGAATATTATATGATTCAGGTACCTTAAAACAAAACCTCCTTAGTACATTAACCACTCCTAGTTTAACCCCGAAAGTACTGGTTATAATACTGATTCGCTTAACCGTGAAACCTTATGCCCCACATGCTTAACAATTGTTAAAAGTCTTTCTTAACCTTATAGGGGTTCCATGGCCTCTCCGGGCTTACATTAGTTTACTTATGACACAAAAGGCATAAAAATTTATGAGGTGTAACACGTATAATGTAAAATTCAAAAGCCATAAGTTGTGAATACCCAAATTTTGAGTTTTGGCTTATTTTCGTATATTTTTAGCCCAAAAGTAGGTGCTTAAAAGAACGTTTTATCATTTACCAAACACCACAAAAAGTAGAAAAGAGGTTAAAAACTAATGAGCACTTAAAATAAGCCAATCCAAACACCTTCTAAAACTAACTATGGATTGACCTCCAATTTAAAGAAAAACTCAATTCTTAAGTTAGGAATAAAACCCCAAAATTTCAAACCCAAAAGAATGATTTAATTACTAATTTATGAAATGAATCAAGAGGAAATGATGAACTCACGGTTAGAATTCTTACCCCAGCAATGAATCTTGAACTTAGCGCTTGTTTTCTCCCAAAACCGAGCTCTAGAACTTGAGTTATTCAAAAATGGGATTTTGATTCGATGTTGGGAATTAAATATCTATTTTCAGCCCATTCCTTCTTCTCGAACGTGAGATAGGCTCGCGAACACGACCTTGAACCAGCCCAAACCATCGCGAACATGATGCCTAGGCTTGACCCGGTCCTGCCCCATTTTCCCTTCGTAAATGCGGCAGAGGGCTCGCGTTCGCGTTGACCACCCTAGTCAACTAACGCTAACGCGGTCCCTCCTTTGTGAACGCAAAGAAGGAAACCAGCAACCGAACACCAAAAAATTCTGGTGTTCTCCAAATTGATCTTGACACCAGAAACTCACTCGAAACCCCCCGAACACAAACCGAACAAGCATTTTCGCCATAAAACATGCTACGAACTCGCTCTTGCACTCAGAATTTCCAAAAGAGCTCTTCTTGACCGGGGGGGTGACCAACGTCAATTCTAAAGCCATAGATCCTCAAAATCCCATCCAACGACTCAAAATACACCTGAACACCACGGGACCCGAACCAACTATCCTACCAAGTCAAAAACCATGTTCCTGACCTAAAATAACTATTAAAATTCAATTTCAAACATGTTTATCCATAAGTCAACTATTGGTCAAAGCTTTCCAAACATTAAAACTTAAAAACTCCCAACAAGGATTTTCTTTTCGAATACTAATCTGGTTGCCTCGATAACCGTGCCACCCATCCCCACATGTCAAAAATACCAAACTAACTTAAAGGGAAAGGTAGACCGGGCAAAAATAGGAAAAATATCAAAACTACCTAACGGGTCGTTAGACCATCCATCACTTAAACACACGGTCGTCCTCGAATGTAGAGAGAAAGAGAGGACTTGAATCAACAAAAAGCTGGGATTATCTACTTTGCATGTTCGACTGGGTCTCCCAGTTAGCCTCTCATTCGGATGATGCTTCCATTAAACCTTCACAGAAGCTATCTCTTTGGATTTCAACTTCTAAATCTTCCTGAATAGAATAGCAACTATCTCTTCCTCATGAGTCAAATTCTGATGAAGCAACACAGAGTCCTATTGAATCACACGAGAACTGTTCGGATGGTACTTTTTGAGCATCAAAACATGAAACACGGGATGAACACCTGATAGCCAGGTGGAAAAGCGAACTCATAGGCTACCTCACTAATATGCTGAACAATCTCAAAAGGATCAATATACCTCGGACTCAGTGTGGCTTTCTTCTCGAATCTTATGACATCCTTCATGGGTGAAACATTCAACAAAACTCGCTCACCAACCATGAACTCAAAATCACAAACCATTCGATCTGCATAACCCTTCTGCCTACTCTGAGCTCTGAGAAGTCTCTCCTGAATCATCTCGACCTTGTCCACGGAATCTCGCAATAAGTCTGTACCCCAAGGCCTAACCTCAAATGCATCAAACACACCAATAGGCGAACGACACCTCTTACCATACAATGCCTTAAACAGGGCCATCTCAATGCTCGAATGGTAACTGTTGTGAGAAAACTTCGCCAAGGATAAGAAATGATCCCAATGACCCCTAAAGTCTATCACTCAGGATTGCAACATATCCTTAAGGTCCAGTATAGTCCACTCAGACTAACCATCAATCTGATGGTGAAATATCGTACTGAGCTCAACCCGGGTACCCAAATCCATTTGTATAGACCGCCAAGAGATGATGTAAACTGTGTCCTTCGATCCGAAATGATAGAAATGGGTACCCCATGCAAATGAACTATCTTCCTTATGTAGATCTTAGTCAACTTCTCTGAATTGTAAGTAGCCTGAATTCGTGCGAAGTGAGCAGGCTTAGTCAAACAATCTACACTGACCCAAATGGCATCAAACTTCCTCAAGTCCGTGGTAATCCTCCAAGGAGTACATAGCAATCCGATTTCTCCCTTTATTCACCCAATCCTCCTTTAACTTAGCTGAATGGTCCAATTCTCATACATTTGACCGGCTACACTTGAAATAACTGATCTAGATTAAAACCATAACTCTGAACACAATTGGTTGATTCCATAACTATCATCATAGTTTCCACGATTCTTTAGTTGAAGACGTAACCTATGTCAAACTTGTACCTGTAAAGTACTTTCATTCTAATTATCTTTCATCCATACCTTCCAAAGTTGTCATTAGTAACAATAATCGGTAAAAACATGTCGTCATACACCGAGAGTATAAAGCATGACTCCATCTGACTAGAAGAGCATTTATGCTTATACCGAGCCAATCTGTTACACCTCGTACTTCCAGATGATCGATCGCTAAGTTTAAGTACAAGTACGTGGAATGATGATCAAGATGAGCCGTCTTTCGAGTTTAAGGAATGATATAATTATTAGGTATACTTATGGATAAAGTGATATATGAGGAGTACCGGGAAGTCTCACGACCAAATAGAGTTGAAGAAATAAGCTATTGAGACGTTGGATTTTATGGAAAATATGAGGGGCAATTTTTAGTCCACTTTTGAGAAAGAATATCTTTTAGTATATGAGAAGTTTTGAAGCAAAGAAAAAGCCTAAAATGAATTTCATCGAGTCTAGTTTCTAACGCAACAAACCGCTCGTCGATACGACATCGGAGTAGAGAATTATGGATGTTACAAGTTAGGCTGATAGAGCAGAAACACATGCTACAGTAACCGACGTGCTAGAGTAGTCGCGCTATTACAGTAACTGCTACAGTACTGCTACAGGACGAACCGACTTTGGGACCTTATAAAAGGGGTTTTACCCCTGATTTTTCATCCAAAAACACCTCTCAAAATCTCCCAAACTTTCTAGAGAGTTCTCCCAATCTTTCCTCCATAAAATTTTAATGCGAATTAAGTATAATCTCCGGTTTTAAGTTTGGACAACGCGTAGTTGCGATTATACTATCGTATGGCGGTGAATCTTAGTTGGAATTCAAGGCAAATATTGGAGATATTACGGTACTAGCAAGAATAAGGTATGAATCTCTCCTTATTGATATGGATATAAGTTTATTTACGGAAGTAGAGTTGTTGAATAATTGTATAGTGGATTTGTCGGTGGAAAAATTGGACAAATGTCGTGTGGGATATTTTATGGAATATATTGTTATTGATAATATTGTGGTTGATGTTGGTATTGTTGTTATTGTTGTTGGTTTCTGGATTATGATTTCGGGCTAGACATATAAACAGGGGATATGCTGCCCGTATTTCGACAGATTCAAAAAGGGGTTTTATTTAAATGCTTGAGACAAGTGTGTGGCAATGACTCTAATGATAGTATGAATGATTTATATGTAGACATACGAGCTTGGGAGAATAAACGTTGGGTGTCTAAGAAGACGGAAAGGTATGTAAGGCTAAACCCTTTCTTTCTAAAGACATGATTCCTTGTTATAAACCTTTGTACTATATTCACAATATCGTTTCTTCCACAAATGCTAGAAGCCTAGGAATCTCATGATCCTTATGATATTATTGAGCTTAATCTTGACCTTTGAAATTATTCATTGTGATTGATCTCACCTTATGATACTTGTTCCTTCAAGGTGAGATATAGCGATGACGATAGTTCCATAATAATAATAATAATCCAACGAGTTTAGGAAGGTGTCTTAAGGAATGTTTTGTGGGACATGAATAGAGTACTAGTGAAGGATCCCTAATGAGGTATTTGATGCTAGCAGAGAGACTTATGATGTATCTCAGGATTTGGCTAATGTTTAGTTAAGCGGGAAGAAGTCTTAAGGGCCTAGAAATGTGCTTATGAGTTTTATATGACAATATAAGCATTGACGGATAAATGATGATCATGAGAAGAGCTTAGAAGTGAATAGATAAGGAATGAGTACTAGAATTATATAAGGGATTCTATATGAGAGATTGGATCGGGCTGCACGTTCCGCAGCACATGTATCTATATGTTCTGGCCCAGAGATGTGTTACCAGTCTTATGTGATTATGTGGACATTAGCGAATAAGTGGCGGCCATGAGAAGTGCATAGAGGTTACTCGTAGAGGTTTGATCATGATGTTGATTATAGTTACCACTAGTCTACGACCAGTCGGGCAGATGTTACCACCGGGCTAAGTCTGGTTAGGCAGGTATGTATTTACCACTGGCCTACGACCAGTTGGGCAGTTATGTATTTACCACTGGTGTCACGCCCCAAAAATCACCCTAGACGTGACTGGCATCCGACGTCATGAACAACATCGGAAGAACCTAAAAGATGCAATAATAACACTTGAACCAGCCAGGTTTAATAATCTCCTCCAACAGTTTATAAAATAAATTCAAACGAATCATGAGATATGAATTAAATTAGAGGAAGTCTTTAATATTATAAAACTAAATCAAATGTATCACGTGCCCAAGAGTTAAACAACTCGACAACTACCTACAAGAATGTATACTATCTATGGAGCTTCTAAGATAATAAAGAGTGTCTAAAAACATCGGGACGCAGCCCAAAACTAAAATACGAAAAAAATGTAAAGATAGAATGGTGCCCCACGAACAATCATGTGGGCTCACCGAATAGTCTCGAAAGCAGCAAGTTCTTTTAAGTCGTAGGCGTATCGCGAACCTGCTCCTCAATGATACCTAACATACCAAAAAAAAAAAACAATGGCATGCCTAAGCATTGGGTACTCAATGAGTGGCTAAGGGGCAATAGTTAACAAAACAAGATATGATGAATAAAATCAATAAAAAGATATCAATGAAAATTGTAGCTCCAAACCCAGGAATAAAGTAAGTCAACAACATTAAAGAGTCATCAAAGAATCCAACAACGATGGACACATTAACTTAACTCCTTACCATTTACCAGGCCAAGTATTTCACTTATGAGTTCACTATCACCACAAGCCACTAACAGGCAACAAGATACAAAACAAGCCACTCACAGGCTAATCGAAGTGCGAAACAAGCCACTCACAGGAAAATCAATCAATCGACACTCCGGGTTAGGAAACCACGGAGGCTAATCATCCTCTGGACTAGTACAGCAATAGATACTCCGGGCTAGGAAGCAACGGAGGTCAATCGTCCTCTGGACTGACATAGCAATACTCGTATTGATACGTTAGGATCCATAACGGCTAATCATCCTCTGGACCAACACAGCTTGCCCATACAGGCCCAAACACAAACAAAATACAAATCATGGCATATTACCAAATCATCAATCGTGGCTTAGAGCCGAATCTCACCCCTCAAGTCATCATCTCAAAATAGAGGCATTTCGAGTCATAACTGATTTAGAATCTTATTCAAATCTCTTATTCAATTTTTAATTTCAAGAAATCCATTCAACAGCAAAACAAGTTTAAGGTCCAACCTTTAGAAAAGTGAGTTCAATCATTCAATAATGGGAAAAAATGAGTTTAACAAGTAACATAAATCATATAAGGTTCGATGCGGGCTTGATCCTATACGCGCATAACCTTGTCTAAAAGAAATGATCTTTAATTCCAAAAGAACTTCCCTCAAACAAGAGTAATATTCATATTCATATTCCAAAGGAAGATTTCAAGTCACAAACAATCATCCATACATTTCAAGAAAGATAACATACTTCAAAGAAGGGCTTTGAAAAGTAGACATAATTCAAGAAAGATTTTTAGGAAAATCTAGACATACTTGAAAAGACGATTTTTAAAATATAGACATACTTCAAGAAATATTTTTGGGAAAATCTAGACATACTTGAAAAGACGATTTTTAAAATATAGACTTACCTCAAATCCCGCTCAAACGCAATTTTCAAGATTCAATAATCGCACTACAATGGTTTTAGATGATAAAGATTAGAACTTGAATTGTTTCTTGAAGTTTTCTTGGAATTTCAAAAACTAGGGTTTATTGCAAGCCTTAAATATTATTCTTGAATCTTATGGAAATCATTGGTGGATTCTAACCTCTTTGTTTATTCTATACTAGTTCAAACATCAATAACAGTCTCATAAAATCAAGAGTCTTACCTTTTGATTGAATCCCACACGTCTCTTCTTCCTTTTCTTGAATTTTTCAAGAACCTAGGGTCTGGAGAGATGATTTATGATCAAGAAGAGATGAAATTTGGTGTATGATTGATGGAGGTTAAGTATGGACTCACCTTAGGGTTGATTGCTCTCAAAAGGTCATCCTTCAAGGGTTTCCTACGAAGTTGGAATGTCTGGGACATTTTGGACCCCCCTACCTCGCTGAGCGAGGGCTATAGTGAGCCCCTACCTCGCTGAGCGAGCCCCCCAATCCATTTCACACTTAGAAAGAATTTTACGATTTTTGACTGCTTCGACATCGCTCCATAAAATGGTCATAACTTCTAGCACAAAGCTTTGTTTGAGCTCCACAATATACCGTTCGAAAGCTATTTCAAAGGGATACAACTTTCATGTTTTATGGTTTCTCTAATTCTTAACACAGTTTCACGAACATGGCCCAGAAGACAGACCTACCGAAACTTAGGCGAGTTTAAGAGCCCTTAAGAACTTCACTAGTTGGTTTGGCTTCAAAACAACTACCTACCAACCGAATTCTTCCCGAATGGGTTCATATAGATAAAATATCATCTTAATAATAGTTTTTACACAATCACACCTAACTCAAATTTACGGCGTGTTACAACTAGCCTACGACTAGTTGGGCAGTCATGTATTTACGACCATGCTACGGTTGGTTGGGCAGTTATTACCACCGAGCTTCGGACGGTCAGGTTGATTTATATATTTACCACTAGACTATAGCCAGTCGGGCAGTTACCACCGTGCCACAGCCGATCGGGCAGTTACAGCTGATCAGTCGGGCAGTTGCGCTCTGCTGTTGAGCGATAATCAGACGGGCAGTTTGTAAAGCCCCAAAACCTAGCCTAGACGTGATCGGCATTTGAGGTCATGAACAATATCGGAAGAACCTAAATGACACAATAATAACACCTGAACCCACTAGGTTCAATATTCGCCTCTAACAGTTTATAAAATAAATGTAGCATCAAGTTCTTTTTAATAATCTTTCCTTAATAAATTAAACTAATTTATAAGTAACTGCATATATCAGGATCACAATTATGAAATAAGATCAGCAGAAGTCTAATATAAGTAAATATTCATAAACGTGGCAAACACCCATTAAGTCGTACGAGACTTTGACAATCTACCTACAATTCTGACAACTATCTATGGAGCTTCTAAGAGACACGACAATCATCTAACTTCGGGACGCAACCCGGAAATATAGAATAATAAATGAAGCAGGAAGTGTCCCACGAACAAGGATGTGGTGTTATATCCCGTATTTTGTACAATGGGATATTCCGAGTAAATTGCGAAAAGTTAAGACAAGGTTATAAATTTTTTTCGGTTGTGTTAGGAATGCATAAGTTGCGTATTCATCCTTTTATTGGTATGGAGTATTAAGGGCAAAATTGGAATAAGGAAGATTAAGGGCTAAGAGAGGAAACAAAATTTTCATGAAATGGCCAAAAGGCCAAGGTGGCCGTGGGCCCCCTCCACATGTTGGCCAATTGTTTTAAGCCAAAAAGGGGGCCATGTGTTTATTTCATATTTGTAGGGGCATGTATGTGTATATGTATAATTCATGACCATACAAGACTAAAATTCATCTTTTATAACTTAAAGAAAATTGGAGAAAATTGGAGGAAAAATAGAGTGCACATGACCGGCCATGTGCTACACATTTATATATAAATAGATGAGTGGTGATGATATAAGACATAACTCATTATTTCAAACTCTAGAAAATTCAAGAGAAAGAAAAGAAGAGAGAAAAAGGAGCATTCGGCCAAGGGGCTGGCCGAATGGGATCCTTAAAGTTGATCATGAAAAATTCTTTTTTCCTTGTCTCTCTACTAATTGGAAGATCCTTGTTAACATGGAGTAGTTGTTGGAACAAGGAAACCATTCGTTTTAGCTATGGAGCATCCTAGCCGAGTGACAAAGTTGAATGGAGAAGGAGAGATTTAATCTTGTTTATATGTTTTCATAGGTGATTTGTATATGTTGTAATATGTAGGAATGAATGGAAGTCATGGAATTTGCATATTGAGGTTTGGAATGATGAACAAATTTTATTTGGTGATTTGGTTGTTGATTGTTGTGGGTTCTATGATGTAGAATGAAGGTTTAATGATCCACGTTGAAGTTGTAAATCGTGTGGGCTGTTTTGGAAGCTAATGTAATTGTAATATGATTTCTTGTATTGATGAAAATGATAATGCTAACGTATGGAATTGTTGATATAGTTTATGAGTTTGGAAGAAGAAAATGTGTTATTGATGTTCCTAATGTAGTTGAAGGATTTCGGGTGGAATGGCCTATTGTTTGGGTTGTTTTGAATATTGTATGGATTTCTTGGAATGTTCTTAAATCTTATTTGAATGGTTGCGGATTAGTAATTGAATATGTGAGCCTTGGTATTGAAATGATCGTATGTAGTTTATTTGAATATAAACGAAATATCGTCGAATTGTGTAGAAAGGAATTATTGACGTTAGAATGCGTTTTGAATCATGTATGGATATTGTTAGTGTGGTTGTTGGTTTGGTTGTTGTTGATTTGGCCGAGTTGAATTCTCGGGGTTGTGGAATGTATAGGGGAGATGCTGCCCAAATTTCTATAAATAAGTGATGGCTTGGAATTGGATTCGTAAGTGTTTAGGACTAATGGTTGATGCCTAATGATGTTGTGTAGATCGTGAGAAGCCGAGGCTTAAGCTTGACTAGCGTAGGAAGCGAACGAGGTATGTAAAGCTCAACCTTTCTTTCTTGGGCATGTCTTAGTTAAAAGTAAGTTATGACACGAGCCTCGAGGTAACTCTATTCTTGCAGTCCGAGCGCGTCTATGATTCTTATTTGTTTCTTGCTATTCGCATTCTTAATATAGTCAAATTATGGTTCTTATGTTTGTGTATGACTAAACTTCAAAAGTTGCATAAAAGTTTTTGCTTTCAAAAGAGTTTTGTTTTTAAATGATTCCGTAACTACGAACGATCGTAACTTTCACAGAAGGGCTCGGATTGCTTTGATATGATTGTAGAAAGTCCTTAAGTGAGTAATGTCCGTAACTTTCCGAGGTGGACTCGGATTGGCTTGACATACGACTGTGATCCCTATAGTTCTTCTATATGTTTATGATGTTTGATATGTTTTCGAGTAGTGTCCGAAAGATATTTGATATAACTTTTGTCCCGATTTTCAAATGACGACTCGCTTTGATTACTTCATTGAGTCTTTGATAATGTTTTATGTGCATATGGTTTTCTCGGCTGCTCTGCTCGTGCCAAGCTCAGTATGTCTTTCGACGGTCCGGGCCAGGGCATGTATTCGTGCAATTCCATTGCATTATTCACCGCGTCCCTCACTAGAGGGCCGGGGCACGATATATATATATATATATATATATATATATATATATATATATATGATATGATGATATGGGGGAGGTGGCCGGGATGGCATATGATGATTCCTTTTACCGCGTCCCTCGGCTAGGGTTGGGGCACGTTACATGTACATGCATATGATGATTTTAATTACCGCGTCCCTCCTTAGAGGGCCGGGGGCACGTTATATGTATAAATATGATGTTTTATGATATCGACACGCATGATTTATGTTTTAAAGGCAAGTATTAGGATTCTCTTTGCTCTCTGCTAAAACATGATCCCGCTTACTATTTCATGCTTTACATACTCGCATATTCATCTTGACCCCTTCTATTGGGGTCGTTTCATGCCGCGCAGGTACACCCAGATAGCTGAAGATATTAGTTGAAGATGTTCCGGCGGGATTATTGGCGACTCCGTTTTCTCCCGAGTCTTTGCCGAGTCGGCGTATTATGTTATGGTATCATGTTCCAAGTTAGAGACTTTGCAGACAGAGTTATGTGTATAGTATGTCATATTGTAAGCGGCTCCATAAGCCGATGTATTATTTTGTACTACATTTCAGATGTCGCATGATTATCGGATTTATTTGATTTAAGAAAGCGCAAAATATGTTTATTGTACGAAAGGCTTTCATTATGCGTTTATGTTACGACTGAGGGTCCACTGACATGCTGCGGTCACGAAGGTCGGGCCGGGTTCGCTCACCAGGTAAGGGTCGGGTGCCCATCACACCCCAAGTGGATGAAAGCGAGATGGTATTTAAGGCAATGCAGAAGTTTTGCGGCAGAGACTTTGAACGACAGTGACGCTGTAGTTGACGTGGGTGAGGAAAGAGTATGACAAGAGTGATGGTATTGAATAACTCCGTAGATAGTGTGAAGGATAGCGATGCCGTGCTAGA
>NW_026713339.1:0-31438 GCF_029784015.1 Lycium ferocissimum | reverse complement strand
TGATATAGATGTGTTGTTGCCCGTGAGGCTAGAATGATGATGAATGAACGGCATGATTTAGTATGTGGCTCACCTAGATATGATGTGAAAGTATGTTAAGGGGTGCCCGGGTGCTCGTCGCGGCCCTCCGGTTGGGTCTTGACAGTTATAGTGGGTTGTTTGGTGCTGTGGTGATATGTATGGTATCATAATGATGAGGAGGAGCAGAAAAGTGGGATGTGGTAGCGTCTTACGGGAGAATTAAGCTACAAATAAGCCTATTAACTTATGCCCACAAGTTGCTCGATTAAATGTCTAAATGAACAATTCTATGAGCTATGAACTTGATTTTGATCCCGAATGGTTCGTATTATGTAGGAAATCATTTGTAAGGCGTTCAAGGACTCGAGAAACATATATAACTCCATCGACGAGGTATGAAGGGCTTTATATTCTCTTTGTGGCATGACTAGATTTCAAATGACCTTTCATTGAAAAGTTGTTCCATTAACTTGGATCGATCGCGTTCCATGATAATTGAGCTGACCCATACTTCATCTATGACTTGTACCAAAGTATGTTCCCCGTTCCACATCTCCTTTTGGTTATCGATTAAAAGACTTTCCGTTCAACTTGTGTCGATTAAGTTCCAAAATGGTTAAGCTTACCCTTTTCTCATGAATAGCTTGTATTGAAGTGCCTTTTGCATTTTGTATCCCTCTTTTTTATCGAATGAAGAATGATATTCGTTACGGTACTCTTTACGTCAAAGTTAATTTGATTATACTTCCTTTAATTGAGTTAATCCTTATCTTCTTGTTTATTGCTCAAATGTGACGAACCTCCCGTTGGTATACTTTTTCTGATAAAAGTTGTGTCGATCATATTTAATAAAAGTTTGGCTAACTTCGGCTTCGTGTATAATTCGTAACAAGATGTTTCCCTGTACTTTTATTTCTTTGGCCTATTGATTAAAGAATGATGAACGTAGCGACAATAACGATAGTCGGAGGATAACAACGATAGGTCACTCTGACTCTTTCTATGTTATCTCTTCTGAGGTTGGTCTTGCATTGCACTTATATATATATATATATGTATTTATTTTCATTACTGAGCCACGCTATAGTCGACCGGGTAGGCACGTAGATGTGCACCTAGATAGATTTCTTTTTTTACCGAGCCGTGTTGTAGGCAGCCGGGTAGACACGTAGCTGTGCATCACCACTGATCAGTTGGGCAGAGGTGATGATGAGCTCACCCCATAGAGGGATATATATTATTATACGATATGATATGTTATAAGCCTCCACCGTGAGGAATGATTTTTACGAGCATACATTTATATTCGTTGTGGTTATGATTGCCTTCAGCGGCTTGTTTCAGAGTTCAGGTTGCCTCTATATCTCCCCTTTTGTTATTAATATTTCGTATGCTTACACTTACCGCCCTACATATTCAGTACATATTTCGTACTAACGCCTTTTTGTCTTATTTGTGATCATGCCCACGGGTATAGACAGATAGGTTGGTGTGCCCCACAGTAGGGTACCAGATGTTCAGCGGTTGGTTGTTGCACTCCATTTCTCCTAAGTTGTTGGTCAAAGTCTTGAGTAGGAATGCATGCATGTATATATATATATATATATATTATGAGTATGGCTATGGGCACGTTGGGGCCCTATTCCGACTAGATGATGCATAGTAGTGCTCTTAGAGGTTTCTGAGACTATCAGTCAGTGTACAGGTGTCGTGTTTGGCCTTGCCGGCCTTCTTGTTATATCCCGTGTTTTCGTACATTGGGACAATCCGGATTAATTGTGATAAGTTAGGGACAAAACCATTCCGGGATACAAAGTCGGGATCTTTGACCTTCGATTTTGTTTTGGGACATAAGTTGTTCATGAAATTGTTGGCATGGAACATTTGAGAAAACTTGGGTCCAAAAGTGGAATTTTTGGAAGTATGAAATTCATGAAAATTGGCCATGTTAGCCATGTGTCTTGAATTGGTCCCACACACTTTGTGGACAATTTTAATTGGTCCAACACATGTGTGTGGGCCATGGACACTTGTTCAACTCATGTGGGAGCTTAAAAGATGACTTAAGTCATCTTTTATCATTCTATAGCAAAAATTAAGAAGTTGAAGAACACCCATTTTAGAGGGTTCTCGGCAAGAAGCACAAAAAACCAACTCCAATTCTTGTCATCCTAAAATTATTTCTTTGGTGCTAAACCACTAATTTGAGGTCCCTAAGTAGCGTGGAAGCGTTGTTCGGGTCATCCAATCACCCCCGTTGTGTAGATCGCAAACCCTAAGCAAATTGGGGAGTTGAAGAAGAAAGGTAAGAATCAATTATGTTTTATGTGTTATAAAGGTTGTATGCATGTTGTAGTATGTTAAAATAGATGAAATTTATGAAATATGGCATGTTGGAGTGGAAGTTGTGAATGTAGTGTCTAGCCGTGCAAGTGGGTGTGTGTTGTGTTGTGTTAAAGCTATGAATTAAAGCTTAGTTAGCATGTTATGATCATTGTAGGGTGAAGAATGAATGAGAATCATCAATATGTATATATGTTGTGTTGGCCGAAAATGGGTCATGGTATATGACAAAGAACGCATTAATGTCGCTTAGTGTTTTAGTGGTTGTCGTAATGAATTCTATGTTGGAAATGAGTTTTTAATGACTCAAGATCGATGTTGTAAATGTGTGGGCTGAATTGAAGGTTATTGTGCATTTAATGTAATTTGTATATTGATGAGAATAGCATTGTTAGAATGTGAATTGTTGATACAAATCATGATTTGGAAGTTAGAAATGGGTTGTAGTGGTGTCTCGGGTTTGGGGACAGTTTTCGGGCAAATTGGAGCTTTGTTGGATTGTTGGAAATATTGTATGAATTGTTTAAGATGTTCTTGAATGTTGTTGATATGGATTCGGATGAGTATTTGAATGTATAAGCGTTAATGTTGGCTTAAACGTAAGCCATTGAATTGAATATGTTGAAAGTTGTTGAATGATGTAAAAGAGGGTTATTAATGTTATATTGCCTTTCGGATTGATTATTGATGTTGCTAGGTTGGTTGTTGTTGTTGTTGTTGTTGTTGATTTTGGCCGAGTTAAATTCTCGGGGTGGCCTATTTATTTACGGAAATCTTGCCCAATTTACGAGAAATAAGGGCTAAATTGGAATTAAATACCCAAAATGTCTATAGCTAATGTTTGGCACATTATGATTCGTTTGTAGACCTTGGGGAGCAGGCGTAGATCGTGGTTAGCTTGAGTTTGGAGTAGCTTTGGAAGCGTTTGAGGTATGTAAAGCGCAACCCTTCCTTCTTTTGGCATGCCTTAGTCTTAAATAGGCTATGATACGAGTATCGAGGAAATTCTACTCTCGCGATCCGACCACGTCTATGATTATTATTTGTTCCTTGATCTTTATAAACATGATATGATGAAATATTGGCATTTATGTCTTTGTATGACTAAGTTTTAAAAGTGGCATAAAAATTTGGTTTTAAAGCGTTTTGTTCCTAAACGACTCGAAAACTACGAAAGTCCGTAACTTTCGCATGACCGGATCGCCTCGATATGCTCAAAAATGGTTCCATGATGTATGACGACTATGTTTTCCATGGCGGGCCCGGCTCGGGTCGACCGTTCGTGGGTCCCGCGACTCTCCCTTATGTACTTCGACGACTTTTTGCAGAATAAGATATGATTATGAATCCCGATTTCAAGTACGATCAGTTTACTTACCTTTTGAGTTATGATAATGATTTCACGTATATGATTTTGATACATGACTGCGGTTTCTAAAGTTTGGGTTGATATGTTCCCGTGTAATATTCGAAAGAAAATTCGATTTGACTATTGCCTCGGTTTTGAAACAATCTTTCGCTTCGACTATCCGACTGAGTCTGTAATGACGACTATGTTTTTGATTTCCACGAGCTATGTCATATGATTTCAACACGTACCTACAATTTCTAAAGCACTACTTGATATGTTCTCGGCGATTTTTCGGAAGGAACTCGACTTGACCGTTATTTAGCTTTAAAAATGAGATTTCGTTTGATTATGTTGATTGAGTACGTGGTGATGATTTGTGTATATGGTTTCTGCTACTCTTGTTCGTGCGGCGTTATGACCTCTTTCCTTTGCGTCCGGGCGGGGCATGTATTCGTGCGCGATTTTGCGGTATGATTCACCGTGTCCCTCGCTAGGGCCGGGGCATGTTATATGATATGATTATGATATGATGATATGGGGAGGTGGCCGGGATGGCATATGATGACTTCGTTCACCGCGTCCCTCACTAGAGGGCGGGGCACGTTATATGTATATGATATGATGATTTTACTTACCGCGTCCCTCATTAAAGGGCCGGGGCACGTTATATGTATATGTATCTGATGGCTTTACTTACCGCGCCTCTCCCTAGAGGGCTGGGGCACGTTATATCTATGCATGTGTACGAGATGATTTTCGACTCGTTTCTCCGTCCCGTGATATTTTGTATATGAAATGGATACGTATGATTTATGTTTCAAAGGCAAGTGTTATGATTTTCGGTTATTATGCTACTTTCGTCCTCCTCGCCGTTTCGGTACGATTCGATTATGGTATTCTATGCTTTACATGCTCGATACATATTTCGTCATCGACCCCTTTCTTCGAGGTCCGCGTTTCGTGCCCGCGAGGTACGGATCAGATTTTGGTGATCTGCCAGCTTAGGATTCCCATCAGTGGTCTTGGAGTGCTCCTTGTTCCGGAGCCCACCCTTTTGGTACATATTCGTTCGTGGCATATGTATTTGTTTGTTCAGGGGTACGGCGGGGCCCTGTCCCGTCATATGATTACGTAGGCCTACGTTTAGAGGTACGTGGATATATGTGTGTGGGTTGTGCCCAGTCCGTTCGATTAGACGTGTATGATTTGTGTGTTGGGCGGTTCCACCCGCCATGGCGGCCTTGTCGGCCCGCATATGTATATATGTTGTTTTGTTGGCCCTGTGTGGCCTTTGTTGGTATTTTCTGTGCGCAGGGTTATTTTGGATAGTCCGTAAAACAAAGGAAACTCTGCCGAAATTTTTCGAAAATTATATAAATTTGAAACACAGCCTTGTCGGCCTCTGTGATATACCTGGATGTGTTTGATATGATCTGAGACAGCGTTTGATGTTTGTATATATACGCCATCCGTGTGTAACTCCGTTTGATAGGTGCGTTTGGGTGCTCAGATAGGGCACTAGTCACGGCCCACGGGGTTGGGTCGTGACACTTCTGACTAGTTGTCTTTCCTGGTTGTGGCCTTATCAGCCCTAGTTATGCATATATGTGTTGTTGGGCCTTTTCTGCTTGCAGGTTGTCATGATATACTTCTTACAGTTGTTATTCAGCGATCTTGTCGGCCTATGGTTCTTGTTACAGAGTTCAGATATCACAGTTGGTTCGCTCGGCCTTTCGGGTGGCGGGTGCCAGCCACACCCCTAAGGTTGGGGTGTGACAGTACGTGGATAAACCCGTGACTCCAAGTATGCTGGGAGTGATGCTCCGAGGAAACTGACCCATATACTAATTGAAGCCGAGGAAACTGACCCATATACTAATTGATTTTAATTCTTTAACTTTCAGCGAACCTTAGTCGACCTCTTAATCGCAACCCGTTATACTTCCAACCTTAAAGTATGACTCAAATACTTCATGACGTGACCTACTTAGCATGACGAGCACTTCAAATCTTACCCCGAAGATACGGGTTATTGCAAATGTATCATGTTTTTGAAGTGTTATGAAAACAATTGAATGATGTAGAATAAGATTCATAATCCAATTAAATAAGAGAGTATAGTTTTTCCATGTAAAATAATAATGTTATTACTATAGGGACAAACTTCTCCTTGTAAGCTTGTTACATAAAATTAAAAAAGATGGAGATTTATATATGAATTGGGAAAATACTCAAATATGCCACTGAACTTAACAAAATAGCTCATATATGCCACTCGTAAAATGAAAGGTTTAGGTAATGACATGTGACAAAATTTGATAGTAGTAGATTTTTGTTAGTGAGTAATGGCACATGATATGACCCAGAATGGTAATCACAGTGACATTTTTTGAGCCAAAGTACTAACAAGTGGCATGAAAATATGGGTTATTACAAATGTATCAACTTCTTGAAGTGTTATTATAATTATTATAATTATAAAAACAAAAGTGGCACGCAAACAAAGACCAGACAAAAATTAGAACCCGAACAAAATTGGAATACAACAAGAGAATGAAAGATTATGATTATAGAACAATTTTGACAACCCCCCCCCCCCCTCCCGCCCAACCCAAAAAAAAAAAAAAAAAAAAAAAAAAAAGGCCAAACCCATCGACAGACACCTGTGGTCGTCTAATTCTTCCACTTGAACACCTAAAGTGACCCTTGTTCCATTTAAACACTTCAGGTGGGTCATTCCTATTTCACTTAGATACTTTTTGTACCGTTATCGGAGCAAAACCAACACCAAAGGGGGGCCACCTCATTGCACATCCAACCAGTCCAAAAGCCCCAATTTTTAATGGTCAAGACTTCACAAATTTACAAATTAGTGAATTTACAATTAAAATGAATTGGCACAATTTAATTGAGTTGACACAATTTAAATGAGCTGACATAATTTAATTGGCCACTTAATCCACGTAGGAGACGACTGGTGTTGGTTTTGCTCCGATAACGGTGCAAAAAATGTCTAAGTGGAATAAAATGGCCCACCTAAAGTGTTTAAATGGAACAAGAAATTTTTCAACGAAATGAAAGTGGACGACCACGCGTGTTTGTCGATGGGTTTGGCCCAAAAAAAAAAAAAAAGAAAGAAAAGATAATAGAATAATACTCCATCGATTACAACATGCTGAGCAGCCAAAATTTATTAGAGAATGTGAGCCAAAATAAGGCAACGCTACCACAAACATAAATTCTCAACACTCATTTACTTTCAAACTCTGAGATCAGCCGAGTCAATGGAAAAAGATTTGATTCAACCGGCAGTGGCTGCAATTCTTTCATCTGTAATCGCAATTAGAGCATACAGACACAAGTCTCTCAACTTGTCTGGAGCCATTTCTGGATTCATTGTCATGTTTATTCACCTTGCCGTTAATTACAGGTCAATACTGCTACTACTACTTTATTGTGATTTCTTTCTTTGTTATGATTCTCATGTGATTTATTGAAATTACTACTTATTAAGGTTTGGAGCGATGTTGCTGGTCTTCTTTTTTACTTGTTCAAAGTTTACCAAGTTTGGAGAAGATAGAAAGAGGAAACTTGATGCTGATTTTAAAGAGGGTGGTCAACGCGATTGGTACTTCCCCTCCTCGTCTCTCTCTGCCTATCATGAAAATCAATCAGTTAGTTAAAGTACTAATACATATACTATGTTTCTCTATGACCATTTTACTCCGTTACTGAATAAGATTTTCTAAATCTCAGAATTTCATATTGTTCTATGGACACTCCTTGCTTCCACTGGAGCTATGCAAGAAGATAATTAAGTCTTGATAGGTTTATCAACACATTTGATTTTGAAAATGAAAAGCAAAACAATAAATAGTATGATATATGATTCATTTTCCTTGGGTTTTTTCAATTTCTTCTTGAATTATATGTTGATTGATGGCAAAAAGGGGCTGTTCAAATTTAATGTTATTGAAGTATGCCTAAGCTGAAAGCATGAATGAAGTATAAATTCTACATTATACAAGTCATTTTACAATGTTATTCAGTCCTAATTCTTTGGGGTAATAGATGAGAACCACTCTTAGATCCCCTGGGTGATTAAAGCCAATTTTATTGGTGTCATACTACTCTAACCTCTCCAAGCACTTCTAAACCACTTGTTTTTCTAGTCCTTGTATTTTTCATGGCATTCTTTATTTTTGTTGCCATAATTCTATTGATATAGCTAAAATTTTTATGGTTCCCTGATGTATAGAGTGATCTGGAAAGTTATCCTCTTGATTCTAGATGTACAATTGGTCAAAGTAGCCTTCATCTCTTCTTGATCTCATCATGTACTGCCAACACTGATAATCATCTATACCCGGTTTAAGTCCTTAACTCACAACATGCTAATTTATACATTTCTTTCTTTCTTTCTTTCCTTCTCGCATCTCTAGCTTCTGTTATAAGCCATCTAGGCCTTCCCCTCGAGCTTACTTATAGCCTTTTTGCCTTTCCTCTTAGCTTTCTTATACTCGTCAAAGACTTTTCCACATTTCTATTTTGTAACTTCCTATAGCACTCTCTTTTGCACTTTAATAGCTCTTTGCACCTTTTCATTCCACCACGATGATTCTTGTGGTTCGAGTTCCAAGGCCTTTAGACACACCTGACAGTTCAATCCACAGAATGTCTAAGTCCCATGCTTACTCCCTTTGTCGCTTTTCTGAAACACTAATTGGTTTTTCCCTTTTTGGTCCATCATCGAATTCTCAGTTTCTTATAGCTCGTCTCTTTTGTCGCTCTACTTCTTTGCTATGCATCGAAGACCACCATTCTATATTGGGTGGTCATGACTTCTCCTTGTATAGCCTTGCAATCTTTTATATAATAAATTAAATCGTAAGGTAAAAGAGATTTTAGAATAACCTTTCTATCCTCATTTCTAGTACCATAATCATATTCTCCATGCACTTGGTCAAAGCCGTGGCTATATCCACCCATAACAATTCCATCTCCTCGGAGAAAGATCTGTTAGTCATTTGGAATCCTTTGGACCAAGGTATTCATATCTTCCGAAAGTTTAGTTTTTTGTTTTTGCATTTAATCCTATTTCGAAGCATATGCACTTGACATTGATTGTATCCTTTCATCGTACAAGACTTAATGAGAAAATCTTATTCTAGAACTCGCTTTTACCTCTACAACTTTGTCCTTAAGTCATGGTTGTACAATGTTCACAACCTATTCCTATTTTATTTGTTCCACAATTTTCATAATTAATAACTCGTGTTGTCACTCTCTAACCTTTTCCCATGCCCATTTAATTTATGTAGATATGCAATATAAACTCTACTGTTTTTTACACTATGCACTAATTACATTGACTTTCTATCAAGAATCACATGTTCCTACGTACCCAACTATCTTGGACTGACCACTTTACCCTTTTCTGGCCATGAGGTGATGACCCTTTCCTATCTAGCACCAAACTCAGATGCAGATGGCAGGATTAACTTCTTTACCCACACTATCCTTCATGTAGGAACCTTCCCTCACATACAAGTGGTGATGCGATAGAACCCCTTGCCTATTTGTCATCATACCCCAGTGCTGAATGTAACACGTGTTTCGGAGAACACATCCCAATTTATTCTATATTGTGGGAATTAATCATAACTTGACTAATTTTACGCTGACTGTCAACCTACCGCAACCTTCCTCCTTTGTTCGAGCTTGGGACCAACAATATGAGCAAGCTCACATAGGTGAGACTTAGAAGCACCATGTTTAACTACAAAATTATTAACTGGTACCTTCATCTCATCTCATTCCTTTCAATAGCAACAAGGAAGGAGTAAGACGAGCTGAAGGTACCGGTTAATAATTTTGAAATTTCATGGTGCTTCAGCTCTGATCTCTGTTAGTCACATTCTCTGGAAGTGCTTGCAAAATCTTACAATTTCTCATTGTCATAGAAAACTCCAGCTTCGAGCACCCACGGAGTGTTAGTTCTTCTAAGGATTTTATTTCCCCAATCTTCCTTGGAAACATAATGTTACAGGAACGAATGGAATAAACGTTTTAAAAGCTCCCAGGCACTCTTCCCAATACAGTTCATCCTACTTCCTAGAACTTTAGAACATCCTTTTTTCCGTATGGTGCCAGTATTTAACCTTTTCTTTCTAACTTCAATTATCACCCACCGTGATTATGTTTAATTCACCATACCCTTTGATCCTCGACAAATACTGACAAACTTTGAATGGGGAAAGGAAAATCTATTTCAGTGCTGAATTCAAAAACTTCGGCATTACCAGATGGTTTTCCAACAAAAATACGTGGTTTGGTTGGGTAAAGAGAAGTCGAAATATGATGAGCTGATTAACACTAAGCAAAAAGAACATGGAATGGATATGTTTTGTACTCAAAGAGGCTTCGATGACCAGAAGAACTTGGTAAGGAGATGGAAGACCAAGGATCAATTGTCTGAATACTTTTGTACCAGAAAATACTTTTGTACCAGAAAGTACAATGACCACGGAAGATACATGAGTATCCTATCATTAAAGGACGATGCTAGATCGGTCATTGTAATCCCAGAATTATCCTTCAATGCGCGATGGAAAGACATAGCATTTAAATAAAAAGTTCAATTACAGGAATTATTCGAAGAACGGATAGAATCAACAAATCCTTATTTTGGCAAGGAAACAAAGAAAAAAGGGTTTTCCGTCGTGTCAAATGGAAATCACTTATAAGCAGCAAAGCCCAAGGTGGACTAGGCATCAGAAATCTGAAGAATCAAAGCAAGGTTCTTAAGATGAAATGGTTATTGAGATGATCTCAAGAAATCCAAACTCTTTGGAGCAGAGTGATCAAAGCCAATATGAGGGAGAATGACAATGGATATCAAAGGAGGTTAACACACCATATGGAATAAGTCTATCGAGATCTATATCTATTAGGACATTTTGGTCTTTCATAAAGGATCATTCCTATATTAAAGTACAAACAGGCAACAAAACCTCCTCCTGGAAAGACAATTGATTGGGATATGGATGCCTGCTGCAATTGTTTCCTGATATGTATGTTTTGACTCTACATCAACAGAGAACAATAGCTGAAATGTGGACTCCTCAAAGTTGGGATCTG
This sequence comes from Lycium ferocissimum, assembly GCF_029784015.1. NCBI lineage: Eukaryota > Viridiplantae > Streptophyta > Magnoliopsida > Solanales > Solanaceae > Lycium > Lycium ferocissimum. The sequence goes on along the minus strand of NW_026713339.1, from coordinate 20,583 downwards.
GTTTTTAGGAGAATGATGAATGACTGGGAGATGCCTAGACTGACTGTGTTCTACAAACTGGAAGTATTTAAAGGACAAAAGAATGGGGTGGATTGTCTTTGGTGGCAATGAAACAACAGAGGCATATACAAGGTGAATGCAGCGAACAAGATTCTGAACCAAACTGACCTACAGATCACTAACTGGCCATGGAAGCTTATCTGGAAAGTAAAGACCCCTTATAAGGTAGGTTTTTTCACCTGGTTATTTGCATAGGACGCTGTTTTGACACATAAAAATCTTATAGAGAGGGATTTCACTATGCTCAAGATGTTATTTATGTGGGGAAGATGCTGAGATAATTAGCCATCTATTTTTACGCTGCATAACAGACCCACTACGGAAGATTTTTATTAAGAGGCATTTCTTGGACAATGCCAAGTAAGATTGTTGAAGTTCTATTTAGCTGGGATGAAGCTGGAGCTGGAACAGGGAACAGAGATAGATGGAGGATTGTCCGGACATGTATTTGGTGGACAATCTAGAAAGGAAGAAATGCCAAGTGTTTCGAGGACAGAAGTAATCCAGTGCAGAAGATCAAGCTCAATTGTTTTTTGTTGTTCTATTTTTGGTGTAAACAAATTTACACAGAAGATACTGTAGCAATCCTAGAAGTTCTGGAATCCTGTTAGGATTGTAGATCAGTTTTTTCTCTTCTTTATTTTCTATTGATCTCTTGCAAATATGGTTTTCAGTACAACCTATGTACTGTCTTTTACTAAATCTAATACATACAATACTTACCATTAATAAAAAAAAAAAAAAAAAAAAAAAAAAAAAAAAAAAACCATGGTGCTTCATCTGTCTGTGTGAGCTATATTCTAAAAGATGTAGTCTACTTGGTTATCTATGTATTTTGACGAGGACTTATATAAAAATATGTTACAGTTTTGACTAAAAATTTGCAATTGAAGTTTTCTTGAAGCAGTATGAACTTCAAATTTGGATGAATGTAGTGTCAGATTTCTGGATAGAAAATGTGGACAGTTTTTCCAATGTCAGTCTTTTGTAGAAGTTTCCTCAATTAGCTTTTCTGGATTGTGGATGAGGACAGTTATTTGAATGTGAATATTAAGTCTCTCGTAGAAGTGTTTTACATTAGCAAGTTATGTGCATTGTGATTAAAACCAATGTTCTCTACCAATTTTGTCACTTTTGTAAACTATCCAGAACAGCTCATTGTAGCCCTTATATTTGCAAAAAGAAATGATATCCTGACATCGTAAATTTACAACTTCACCTTGTCATTATGGATAGGAATAACAAGTAAGAGAAATTTTCTGGAGGCAGAACATGTGTCCAGATATGTTCGTTTTACCATTGTGACGCTTTATTTAAGATGATTGTAATTTCAGCAGAATGTATTTTGTAATTTGTGATTGGATACCAAGTAACCTTGCAGAAAGGCCACAGTAATGTGAGAGAGTTCTTAACTTTCCTCATTAGCATTTTAATTTGCGTTTACAGGATTCAAGTCCTCTTCAACAGTGGCATCGCGACCCTTTTGGTCCTGACTGCATGGAAGGTGATTGGGTCACAGGACAAATGTCTGGATTCAAAAGAGTCACGCATAATAACATCTTTAATTGGTGGTATCATTGGTCAGTATTGCTGCTGCAATGGTGACACATGGTCTTCAGAGCTTGGGATACTTAGTAATGAGGAGCCTCGACTAATTACAACCTTCAAGGTATGAATTTAAGGCTTTGACATCCGCAAAATCCTAAGTTTTTCATTTAGTCTGATCATATATAGGAGAAACCAATGTAGAATGTCTTTTATCTTCAGTGTTCATTAGGAATCAAATAAGCTGTTAAAGCTTTCCCTTTATGTTTTTCGTCCTTGCGAAATTTGATTAATTTGTTGAGAGTCAACTATGAGCTAATATCATGATAAGCTGAGTTCTTCTCTACTTAAGCCTGGAAACATGATAACTACCTTAAAATCTTCACGATAATCAAGTTATTATGCTTTATCTCGACCCTATTTGAACTATTATCAGAAGTTGCAAGATTAAGACATTATGTTTCTCATTTCTCCCTTATACTTAAAATCAGACAGTTCGAAGGGGTACAAACGGTGGAGTGACAAAAGCAGGACTCTTGGCTGCAGCAGCAGCAGGCACTGTCATTGGATTCACATTTGTAGTCCTGGGATTTTTCACTACAAAGTGCACATCTGATGTGACTGTAAAGCAGCTTTTTGTTATACCACTTTCTGCATTGGCTGGAGTATGTGGAAGTGTTATTGATTCTTTATTGGGAGCAACACTACAATTCAGTGGATTCTGTACTGTTCGGAAGAAGGTCAGCCATAATTTTCTCTTAAAAAAAAATGAAGTTGATTTGTTTATGCTAGAAATAACACAAAGTAACCAATCACCCCACCCTCTCTTCTCTGGAAAAGAAAACCAGAAAAGTAAAAGACGACTGTCAATGCATTTCCTAAAACCATAAAAGCAATCCATATAATGTTTGGTTAAGATGGTTTTCGTCCAGACCTGAGTTGCCATGGCTATAATTTTATCAGTATTTAGGAAGATCTGGAAGTTATGATAAATATTCTCTGTGCTCTGATATAAAAAGGGGGCAGCCCGGTGCACTAAACTCCCGCTATGCGCGGGGTCCGGGGAAGGGCCGGTCTCTGTGCTCTGATATCCGGTCAAACAATTCTTTTAGCAATTGAAAGGAATTTGGTAAGACTACAGGCCGTCTTTTTGGCATACCTAATCTAGAGGTCTTTATAACTTACTGAGCGAAAGAAGAGATAAAGCCAGTCTACTGTACGTTTAGGAACTCGTCATTTTTCTAAAATTTTGTGCTCACAGCTGTTCTCTTTTGTTAAGGAGATTTATTGAAAATATCCTAGTACTATTGTTAAAACAGTTTTTGTTGATTCTGCATGGTATGTGATATTTAAAGCAAAGATATACCCCCAGAAAAGAAATAGAGAAGAAGAGGATACCGAGTTCATTATGTGAAGGAGGAAATGAATAAATAAAAAGAAACAACAATTTAGAGTTTGGACGCTTGATATTCCTCTGCCCTGTAGGTTATTGATGCTTGATACTTTGTGATATCTTACCTTGCAGGTGGTTGGGAAGCCAGGACCAACTGTGAAGAGAATATCTGGTCTTTCTGTCCTTGATAATAATACAGTGAACATCGTATCGATATTGCTTACAACGGCTATAACCTCAATTGCCTTCTTATACATTTTCTGAGTGTACCCACCCGGCTCAATTTAAATTCTGTAGAATTTTGTATCCATCTTCCAACAATAATGAGGGTTTTGATCATGCAATAGATGCTGCTTAGTTTCAGAATCCCTGTCGAGATTAAGTGAGAATGAATGCTGTCATTTTGATCTCAAAATAAATAGTTGTTACTTCTTTCTCGTCCTGTTATTATTTTCACCATTCCCCCCTTTTGTTTAGAGACGTGACAAAGGTATGTGGTGCTATCCGTTAGAAGCAATGGCTACATGCATCAGAGGCAGGAAAAACAATCATTACCCTGGAGTTCACAATAGATAGCACTGTACAGAAGAACACCAATAAACGTTTGAAAGTTTATACATTTGAAGAGCGAAGACTGAATCAAGTTTTGACATGGCTGCTTAAAGTCACTTGAAATTGATCTCGTCTTTAAACAGTGTTTAATATTGCCCCTTTAAGCATTGTCTTGCTTGCCCCCCAAAACGCATAATCTGTGATGGGGTTACTGAGAATATGCATCTTGATAGGACAACACGTGTATACGTTATTGTCAGACCTGGCAAGTCATTATTTTAGATTTCGTTACCGCACTGTTTTGTTATATTTGCGCTCTTCGAATTCTCTGTTGACTCTTTTGAGTTGGGATGTTCTACGTAAGATCTTTGTTTACTGTTTTCTCATGATCTGCCTTTTTTAGTTGAGTTATTTGTTCTTTTTACTCTTTTTGTTGTCATGTTTTCGTCTACCAATATGTTCGTGTTGTACGAATGAGGCGTTGAGCTTGGCCATTGGTTATGAGTTTCTGATAGATATGATCTTGAAGTTTTTAGATATTTGCTTTAGATTTCTTCAATCTCTGTTTATGATTTTCAACTTCATGCTCGAATATATAGATTTTGCTTGATAAATTGAGGAAACAAAGTGTCTTTTACAGCAAATTGATAATTACCTGCTAATTCTCGGTTTATTTCCTTTTTCTTTTTACTCCTTTTAATTTAACAGGAAATTTATTTTAATCTCTTTATTATCTGTGGGCTCTAGAGAAAAATGAAATGTGGGTACTCTTACTGGGTACTCTACAAGTGTTGAATTAACAAAAGGTGACAAGCTTGACTAGCTGTGGCCAGAGGCGGACTCAGGATTTGAAGACCACGGGGGCACCACCAAAGGAACGTTAGTCGAAGCGTTGTCACGTAACATCGCCGAAATTTTTTTGACACCCATAGATCCGATGCACTAACGTATAAATAAATTTAAGTGCTACAATAGGTTAAAACTTGTTCTGAGGATTGGTGGTTTGGGCACCCTTTTTCATGCGATGGGTTGCCTGTTCGAAACTCGCCGCCAACGCCTTTTTTTATGCATTTTTTTCAATTATCAATTAAAAACGAAAATGCAAAAATCAGTATCTTTGCAGCGCAGAAGCCTAAGGGCACGCTGACCAAATGACCCAACCCGGTGGATATGTTTGGGGGGGTCCTTTTATATATATATATATTGTTTTGCCCTTCGTTTTCGCCGTCGAAGAACTAATGATTTCCTAGTCGGGTATGCCTTAAGAATGGAAACTCGTGCCCGAGTTTGGGGATATAAAGTGTCTCACCCCTCGTATAAATGTATCAGTAGGTAATTTTGGTAAATTATGGAATTAGAAGTTTAACGGATAAAATCGACGAAATCTGAACCGAATGGGGAAACCTGCAGACACCAGACAGCATCGACGGGCTGTTGACATGTCGACGGACAGTCAAAACGCCTCGTCAATAGGTTTCTGCAAACTGAAATCTGCAGGCGCAATTCGATGGGCAAGTCGACGGACCGTCGACACGTCGACGGGACCGTCGACCCGGCCGTCGAACCACCTCTCTGGAATTTTCTGGTTCCAGCTATAAATAGACGACCCTTGTTCATAATTTTCAGATTTCACTTCTCTCCAAGTCCTGAAAAAACTCTAGAATACTCTCCATATCATATTATCACAAATCCAAGAGGAATTAAGGAGTAAGCACCAAGAAATTAGTAGAATCAAGTGCAAGGATGTTCACTAGGGCTTGTGGAAACCAAGAATCTGTTTGGTATTGAAGTAGGGTTTCTCTCAAGTGGAGTATTTTCATCCAATCCCATTCCTATGTGATCAAAGGTGAGTGTCACATTTTATTCATGTTATTTAGAATATTGAGTAGTTGAAAGACTTGGATTATGGGAGGAAGTAGAGTATGAAGTTCAAATATGAAAGTAATGGCATTCTTGAATAACAACTTGACTTGAATCATAGTTCTTGACATACCATGAGTGTAATCTTGTTGTGAATGATGTAAGTGACATTAAAGAAGTATTATATGAAAATGGATATGGTGCTATGTCATAGTCATGATTGTGAGTGACATTGGAAGGGCATATTAAGAATTGAATAATGCTAAACATGAAGAAGTTTATCAATTATGATGTCTTGGGTGTTGTTAATGACGTTTGGGAGTTGTTTATTATATGGAGAAAGTTGTTGAAATAAAGGAAGTGCTGCCCAATTTTCGTTAGCCCTTAGATGTTTTAGTGAGGCCTAAGTATGTCTCCGGTTATCTAATCTTAGTAAGAATTCTCTTGAATGTAGACTCGTGAGCTTGGAAGAAGAGCGTTTAATCGCTAAAGCTAAAGAGACATAAAGGTATGTAAGGCTAGCCCCCTTTCTTTCAAAGGCATGACTCCTACATTACAACTTTCTATAGATTTCCATGACTTTCTTATATCCTAATTGTTGAAAGCTAAAGATTTCTCAAGAGGTTTTTGTGAGAAAGAGATAAGATGTGTTTTATGATAATGATTGTGATGATGGTGATTTTATCCCTAAAGACTCCGAAGCTTATGAGATGATGTTGTTATGAGCTTGATAATCTTATTTTATGATCTTCTTGACTTTACTTTTGTTGTTGATCTCACCTTATAATAATTGTTCCTTCAAGGTGAGGTATAGTGATGACGATTGTTCCATAATATAAATCAGAGGTTACCGACCTTACGTCACTCCGACAAAGTTGCAGCTTTCCCTTGGGCTCTCATGTATGTTATTTATAGTATATGATGTATATGGATATATGAATATGTATACATGGGATATGGGGGAGAAGGGAAGGCGCTATAGCCGCATGACCACTTGATCATTTGGTATCTGATCATATTATATGATGTATATGGATATGTGAGTATGTATACAGGGGATATGGGGAAAAAGGGCCAGAGCGCTATAGGCGCATAACCACCTGATCAGCTGGTATCTGATAATACCATCCCGGACGTGGGATTTGTGGACAAATGGATCGTACCGTTCGTTCCGCGGCTATATATATGTGCGTATATATATATGTCTGCATATATTTATATATATATATTGATGTATGATGATTTATATGTAAGTATGTGTACGAAAGATGCTAAAGAAAATTAATTTGCACGATTCACGAAGAGGCCATCGAGTACATGAGTTTTTCCTTTATCATGTATTCCCCCACATTTTTCTCATTCTGTTGTTATACATGCCTTACATACTCAGTACATTGCTCGTACTGACGTCCTTTCTTTATGGACGCTGCGTTCATGCCCGCGCAGTAGACGAGAGAGACGGTCGGATACATAAGAGCTTTGTCGGCGGCTATACGGGGAGCACTCCTACTCCGGAGTTGCCGTCTATTGGTATATTCTTTTGAGTACATATTTGGGGCATGGCGGGGTCCTGTCCCGTCCTTTTGATTACAGTATGGGTAGTAGGTGTTATGTGGTCTTATCAGTGTATATTCTGTACATCATTTTTGTAGCCTTGTGGGCTTGTGTGTATATAAGTATATACGTTTGGGAAGACATTTTATGTTCGGTTCATAGTAAGTACTACCTTGTAGATTATGATTGTACAGATTGAGCAGGATAGTTAGCATGACAAGGGGGTGCTTGGTAGTAAGCTCCGGGTACCCGTCATAGCCCTGTAGTTGGGTCGTCACATATATAGAGCTTTTTCCGAAGTTAATGGGGGCACATTCTGTTACAACTCGTATATTTCCGCGTCGATTGCGTCGTAAGCAAACTAACGTAAGTACAGAGAGGCTATGATACCCCTACAAGGTTAAGGAAGAGTTTTAATAAGTGTTAAACAAGTATTTAAAGTTCTGAGATCAAGCGAATCGAAGAAATTAAGTTTGTCGAAACTTTGGAAAAAAATTGGCAGAATTCTGGACAGGATATTTGGTCCAACTTGAGGGACGTATATCTCCTAGAATATGAGGATTATGGAATGCATAACCAATGAAAATTGAAGTTCACGAAGTTATCTTTCCAATGCAATTTACAGATCGCAAATCTGAGAAATACAATGAAAGTTACGGTGTCACGACCCAATCGGAGGGCCATGACTGGCACCCGGAGCTAACCCACCGGGCACCTCTCATCGTACATTCACATTCATATCTAGGTGAGCCACATGGCCTGTTAACAATTCTGTGCCTCAATAATGCCATTTTAAACGGCTAAAACACTTTTTATATCAACATCAACAACTACCCCCATATACATACACACAAGCCGACGAGGCTAACAAAATAATATACCTAAAATATGAGCCGACAAGGCAAAAGACAACTACTATACATGACTGTCTACGAGCCTCTAAGAAGAGTATGAAGCATCATTATAAGGACGGGATAGGGCCCCGCCATGCCCATATGTATATACACAAGGAATATTACTAACAGCTGCAACTCCGAATCAAATGGAGCTCCTCTATGCAGTCTCTGAACAGGCAGTCTATAGTTCAAGTCTATCTCCCTGTCCACCTGCGGGCATGATGCAGCGTCCACAAACAAAATGATGTCAGTACGGATAATGTACTGAGTATGTAAAGCATGATCAATAACATAATAGAAGCATGAACGATAACATAAGAAAGAGGAGTCATGGGAACCTTCCATTACATACACTTATACATATAGTAGTATCATACCCGACCATAGAGGTTCGGTGTCTTACGTACCCAACCATGACAAGGTTCGGTGTTATACATACTTGGCCTTACCAAGGCTCAGTGTTATCCGTACCCAATTGCAGTGGTGCGCGCGATAGATATCGTACCCGGCCATATAAGCTCGGTGTTCTTAATAGTCATACTTATATATATATATATATATATACATAGGAGTACATAAGTATCATCAACATCCTCATCATCATCGTCATTTTCATTGTACCTTTCCTTAGAAGATCAACTATCATAGGATGGGACTGATGTTCGGCCAAAAATGCATATATTTAGCCATTGTTGCCTCACATTTTAATACTTTTAATGGTATTTTGAGTATAAACTATATTGCTTTGTGCTTAATATTATATTTTTATGTGTAGAAATAAAGCGGTGTGAAGATGAAGAGATTTGGAGCAAAATTGAATAAAACGCGGAAGAAAAATTAACAAAAGAAAAAAAGGAGAAAGAGACAAGAGAAAAAGAAAAGACATAATAATTGGCTCATCATTACTCCAATGATTGGAGCAATGATGAGACCAAAGTGGAAAAGGAAAGAAAGAGTAAAGAATTGTAAAGGGAGAAAACGTACCTGAAGGCACTAACCAGCAACTTGCGTGCGCACGAAATTCGGGTCTCTGAATCCTATTCTGTAGTTTGTTATATTTTATCCCTGTCCGACTTGGATTGGGTTATTTTATCTGGATTTTTTTTTTACACCTATAAATATTTCATAAGCCACAATTCTTAAACATCTTTGGCATAAAACACAAGTTTGGAGACTAGGGTTCCTACGTATATTTTCTGTCTTTTATTCAAACCTTGTTTATGGGAATTTCTTGGTGACAATTGAGACTGAAACTCTTGTTGTGCTTATTTATTGATCGACATTATTTTTAATCAAGTAAGTTATTGTTATTTTAATTATTCTTGTTCTTCAATGTTTCTCAAGGGAGTAGCTAACCCTAGAACTCGCCCATTTACTTTGTTTGAAACTCGGAAGAGGAAGAACGGGGTTGGGATAGAATAATTAACATGAATTTGGGGCGTTAACTCTCATCTAATGGAAATTGTCCTAGGAATAGGTGATACCAGTTGTAGCCATAGTCGGGTGTTCTTAATGCTCCTAATTGCTTTAGAGATATTCAATTAGATAGTCTAGTTAATCTTCGGGAGAACTTAATTTAGAGTCATTATCCGAGGCTAATTAACATAATATTACCATTATCTGTAATTCGTGAAATATATTGGATCGTTACTTGAGAAGTAGTTTCCTTTATTCCATCCTTGTGGCCATTGATCAATTTACTTGATTTCTAGATTAGATTTTATATTTTCGTATTTTATCAAAACCATATTTAAAAACCACCATTGATGTGTTCGGTCTAGCTGTTGTTGGTGATAATTCTTAATTTGCTTAAACGTCTACATATTGTTCTCTGTGAGATTCGACCCCAACCTTGTTGGGTTACTGTATTTGACAACGTCCGCGTTATGCCATTAACAGGTGTAATTTTAGCGTAGATACGTTCAAATTACACCTATTAATGGCATAACGCGGATGTTGTCAAATATAGTAACCCAACGAGGTTGGGGTCGAATCCCACAGAGAATATGGTGTGAAAAGTTTACTAAACAAGTATTATACTAATCTTGCGGTCCTGGTGTATTCCAGAAAAGGGTTTTATAGTTGATTTGGTTTGTGGACTAATTTAAAGTGACTGGAAATTTAAAGTTGTAAATATATGGGTAAAAAGAACCAAGGTTGTGTCCCCGTCAGATAAAGTGTATGATCATGGGTATCGATCTTGATATACTTCTAATGGACTGTTTGTATGGATGCACTTAACCTCTATGTGAATCTGAACTATTTCCCAATAAGAAAAGATTATTTCTTTCTATGCTTTTCAAAGATAAGAAAGTATGCATGAAGAACGGTTAATTATGCTAAGTAAATTCCTCTTATTCCTAAGTGAATTTATTAAACAAGGTTTAAAGCCCTGAGTTTTTGTTATTTGTTCTTACCTAACCCTAGCTATTTTCCCAAATAAACTAAAGTTTATGGCGTTAGCTAATGTTTGCAACCACTAATTATATGATGAAAACGAAGAACAAATAAACCCTAACAATCCATTATGCGTATATCTTTCACGATTCCCAATCACAACACACCCATCCTTGGGTTCACAACCTTAGTAAAGGTGTTTAGCTACTCATGGCAACAAGAAAACAATAAAAAGATGAAGTTTGCATAATTGAATTGGTATTAAAACTTACGAATAAAACTGGAAATTAAACGATTGTAATAGTCTTGAACCTTTTGAAAGCTACTAAGAACAAATTGTCTCAACACCAATCTCAAAATTTTAGAATTCAAAGTATGAAAAGTGATAAAAAAAAAAATATTCAAAACCCTATTGGCTATTTATAAGAGTCAAATCCTTCTTCAATCTGGACAAAATCACGTCACCCGCGCGGAAAGAGTACGGGACGTATATTGAAGCACGTCCCGTCTTCGTAAAACACGGCCTCTGAATAACTTCCAAGTGCGGAAGAAGTACGGGCTAATGTACGTCCCGTCTTTTGGAGTACGGGACGTCCTCTCAGGCCGTTCTTTCCCTCAATGTTGTATCGCGTCTCTGTTACTTCCAGCCAAAGGACGGGCAACAAGTACGGCCCGTCCTTATAAGTACATGACGTACTTTCCAATGCGTACTTTCCTCAAATCTTACAGAGACTTCAGTGGCTTTCCTTCAAAGTGCGGGGAACAGGTACAGGGCATACTTTGATGTACGTCCCGTCCTTCTTCGCGTTTTTCTCCAATTTGCTTTATTCTCCATCTTTGGACTCCTACAACGCCAAATACCTAAAACACAACAAAAACACATCAAATTGACCAAGACTTGCTCAAAAACAAGTAAAACTTATAGCCAAAAGCATCGAATGTGCCATAAATCCCCGGCATATCAACACCCCCAACTTAAAGTCTTTGCTTGTCCTCAAGCAATTCATACAACATAATGAATCAATCTAACACCTAGATATCACAAAGTAATAATGTCTACCTTGGTTTTGACTCTGAACTACCGGCATGCACGTTTCCCTTCCGAGGACCACCCCATTTTTCTATTTTCAAACATTATGCATAATTCAAGAATGCTACGAATAACAATGATGCTTCAATGCATGACATTACATTATCGAACATATCATGATGCACACAAATGCTACTTTAGGTGGTCACTTTATTTTGCTCCATTCTCATCCTTATGCCCTCACATAGACCAAAGAATGTCCCAACACACATAAATACACCAAGAATGGGACGAAGACGAAAGAGAAGAGAAGGACACTCACACTCACAAAGAAATTCATATCTACACATGCAAATACCATAGGCTTGCCCTTATTTTCTATGTTTTCATCCTAGGCTCGTTCGATTGTGATCACATTAGGACTTGTTTTGGCTTGTAATGTAGGCTTAGGGACGGGTAGGATACTTTTTGGATATTAGTGACTCACCCTCCTTGAACACTACAACATCTCTTCACCTTAATTCACCTCTTTTCTTTCCAACCCCTTCATTTTCTTTCAAGTTTTCGACTTCGATGTGATTTTATTCCTAACCAACTTACAACTCTTTTTGTGTTACAATTTTCTCTTTTTTTTTTTTTTATATATATATTTTTATATATGCAACTACCACATCGATTCTCCACTAGCAACCTCCACCACCCCCAACTTATGATTTTAACATCTACTCCACATTTAATTCACCCTCAACTTAGGCATTTTTCCTCATCTCTCTAGTAGTATCAAGGAGGGAACGGGTACGAAGATGGATTAATTGCACAAAGGGTAAGGTTTCATAATTTGCTAGCCAAGAAAAAGGTCAAAAAGGCTCAAAAAGGGGAACTAGGGAAATTTTAATTTTTGATAAGGCTTATTTAGGCAAAGTGACTATTTACACAAAGAAAGCCTAAGATCATCTCACAACCAACTATCCTTCGGATTTAAACACGACCAACCAGGCAAGTTCTAGATTATACATGCATAAATAGAACAAAACTAATAACAAGCTCACACATTGGCATCAGGACAATTATTTACACTTGTAACCTCCTAAGTAGTCATTTATCACACACAATACCCCAATAATAGTAATAATGTCATACAAAGATTCAAATCATGTCAATCGATAGCTCTTTCTGAGTATGCATTTTTTTCAGATTTTTTTTCTCATGTTCGAGGGGTCCAAATTTTTCACCAAACCACAACATCATGCCAAAAGTTATAGAACAACACCAAGTAAGTCAAGACTACTCTATTCAACCTAAGAAAAAAAAAAACTAAACATGCCAGTTTCAAGAAAACGACACCCCTCGGGAAAAGAATTCTGGCAAAGAAAAGCCGAGGAGGTTCCTAAACAAATATCTACACTATAACAACGCCAGAAATCCCCACCCCCAACTGAAAATCATGCAATGTCCCTAATGCATCAACTGTAACTACTCTAAGGGTAAGGAATACTTGGCAGCACTAGGTGCTATACTTAGTCGGAGGCACTGGTCCCCCTGATGTCTGGACTGGGGCTAATTCTGACACATCCCTAGTAGTTTGACTAGAGGATGCGCCAGTAATACCGCTCGTCGGTGCTGGAGGTCGATTGTCAAACATCGATCTCTCCTTGGCAATCTGAATATGCTTCTCCTTCTCCTCCGCTGTCTGGGCCAGCATCTCTAATTCGTTCGCCCAAGGAACTGCATCTTCCGCTACATGTTTCCCTCTATCCGCAGGTGGTGCAGTATACTCTTCGGGCATCAAATTCACAACATTTATTAATGACGAGAGATCCACCTTGCTCGGCTGAGGAGGCTCCTCAATCAAACTCTGGTCAGGCTTCTGTAAGGACAGCATATCAGCCTTTAGCTGGTCTAGCTCAGCTCTCATACCCATCACATCACCACCTGGACCTGCACGCTCCAAACCAACCAACCGTGCCTCAAACCTGTCAAGTCTACTTTGATATAACTCTGGCACAGTTGGCCGGCGGGCTGTCCACCGGTGCTAAGGCAATGTCTATCTGCTTCTTCACATACTTCTCCATCTGCCTAGCTAAAATCCTCGACTGCTCATCAGCTTGTGCAGCCTGAATTACCACTCATCGAAAATTCTCCTTGTTGAATGCGAATGGATCTTGGGGAGACTGATCGGTGGTTGAAGGACTAGTATGGGCTCTTTGTCCTTCCGACGGATGCAAGGGCACTGTGCTAGTGACCTGATGCTGTGTCACTGCTGTGGGAGGCGCCTCCGTGGCAGGTGCCTCGGTGGTATCTGCTCCTGTAACCCCAAAATCTGCCTGAGTGTCATCCCCAACTTGCCCCTCGGGTACTGCTGCCGCTGGACCCTCAAGTAATAATCTTGCTTTCTTCTCTTTGTTCTCCTTCTCTTTCGATTTGTGGATGTCATACATGTGACTGGCTTTTACACAATGGTCTATCAGAGGTAGTGGTTCCACATTCTCCTGTCGACATAAAGCAGTAATAAGGCATGGGTATATCAATGAAGTGGCGTCATGCTGTGCCCTATCCCGAATCTCCCGCGCAATCATCAGCCCTATGTTAAGTGGGTAGCGGGCCATGAGGGCAGCCACTGCCACAGCTCGGTCGAGGGGGAGGAAATTGTCGCTTGCTGTAGGAATTATACGATACCGTACTACACTCCACCAAAAATTTGCCTCTAGCGACAGTGTGTTCTTGAATATCTTCGACTTTGTACTCAACCACCGTGGGTTATGTTACACCCCGTAGTTTCGTACGTGAAAATTTATAAGTGTTGGACATTCTAAGTATGGATACTGGAGTTCCCTTCAAGGATATATGCTATTATACGAACTAATTCTATGGTCATGATGGTTTACGTCCATATAATAAGCTATGGGAAACTCCGGGACCAAGCAAATCGAAAAAAATAAATTTGTCGAAAATTTGGAAAAAGTTGACAGAATTTTGGACAGAATTTTGGGTAAATTTTGGAGGGGTATATCTCCTAGTATATTAAGAGTTTTAAGGTGCTTCAAAAGCCTAAAATGAAGTTCGTCGAGTCTAGTTTCCGACGCAATAAACCGCTCATTGATACAATATCGGGGTAGAGAATTATGGACGTTAAAAGTTCAGCTGACCGAGCAGAAACGCGTGCTACAGTAACCGACCTGCTGCATTATTGCTACAGTGATGCTACAGTCCGAACCACACCTATAAATACCCCTCTAACCCATTAATTTTCATGATATCTCACCATTTTCTCATCCTCCACTCTTCTAGAGAACTCTTGAGAGTTCTACAACTTTCCATAACCCTCCATAACTTTCTATAATTTTCCCTAATCTTCCATAATACTCCATAATCTTCGATAACCTTTCCAAATCATCAAGAGAGAATATTAACATCAAAACCTCAAGGAGAATTTATGGAAGATAATTATTCTTGTTTCATCTTAAGGTGGTGTTGAACTTGATCTTGGAAAGGGTGAATAAAGTGAAGTTCTTCTACTATAAGGTATGTTCTTGCTATTATTTATATGATTAAGATGATATAAAGGTTTAGCAATTCTTGTAAAGGAAAGAATCATAGGAGAAAAATCATAAAGAGTTGAATATAATTCTTTGATTATGTTATTATGGATGTTGTTATGGTTGGTTTTAATATTGGAGAAACATCGTGTGGGATATTTTATGGAATATATTGGTATTGATATGGTTGTTGATATTGTTGGTATTGTTTGGGAGTTGTTTTGGTATTTGGAGGAGGTAAAGAATATAGGGGGGATGCTACCGAAATTTCGACAGATTATAGAAAGATTTATTTGAAGGACTAAGACAAGCGTATAAAGGTGAGTCTAACAATAGTATAAATTTTTTTGAATATAGATTTATGAGCCTAGGAGGACAAGCGTTGAGTAGTTAAAGTTAAGGCGACCAAAAAGATATGTTAAGGCTAAACCCTTTCTTTCTAAAGGCATGATTCTTTTGTTATAAACCTTTGTGCCATATCTATAATATCCTTGCTTCCACAAATGCTAGAAGTCTATGAATCTTATGGTCCTTACGATATTATTGAGCTTATTCATGATCTTGAGACTATTCTTTGAGATTGATCTCACCTCATAATACTTGTTCTTTCGAGGTGAGATATAGCGATGGCGATACTATTTCTAATGCTATCTAAGTTCATGGTTCTCGATACTCTCATGACACCATCGATTTCGTCTTACGATGGTGGATCCTTCAAGGAATGATATAGTGATAATGATAATGCTAATGATGATGTTGACTTCATTTATATATTTTTATGTATATGTATGTATGTATGCATTGCATCCCACTAATCAGTTGGGGATAACATCGAGCCCCGCAAGAGCCGAGTACGGATAACATCGAGTCCCTCAAGGGCCGAGTACGGATAACATCGAGTCCCGCAAGGGCCGAGTACGGATAAGACAGATGTATGTATAGTAAGTGTATGTGAATGCATATGTATGTATGGGTGGGTATGAAATGTTTTTCCTGTAGACGAGTAGTTTACATGACAGAGATCTTAAGAAGAGTACGAGGTCTAATTACTTATTTTATCTTATGTTATCTTTATTCTGATACCATACTACTATTCGTACCTTACACATACTCGTACATTGCTGGTGCGATCCCTTCTTGTGACGCTGCGTTCGTACTGCGGGTGTAGATAGACGAGACGAGGATCTCTCATCGTAGGCTGCCTTCGCAATGTACCGATTTTTGATTGGTGAGCTCCCACTTTTCGGAGCATTCTTGAGTCGAGTTGCATATGTTTTTTGTGACAAGAGGGTATGTCGGGGGCCACTGTCCGACTTATATACTTTAGTCATGTTCATAGAGGCTTTGCGGACGGTTCCGTGTACTGACTTAGTCATAGTGTGACGTAGTAATGTCGACATCATGGGTCTATTGTACATTTGCTTATATTATGTTCATATTTAGCCTCTTGATCTTATTGTTTCCATTTGAGACACGAAGGATGTAAGTTATAAGTTGGTTCGCTCAGTTCCTGTAAGGTGCCGGGTGCCAATCACGCCTCACCAAGGGTTGGGTGTGACAAAGTAGTATTAGAGCGGTTCTCTCCTAGGGTTGTCTGCAAGCCGTGTCTAACAGAGTCTTGTTTATGGTGTGCAGTGCACCACACTTATAAACAGGAGGCTGCAAGACATTTAGGAAAGATTGACCCTTCTTTCTCATCTTAGATCGTGCCATAGAGCTAAATCATAGGATATGATGTCCCTGATTCTAACCCCAAATGTTTTGATCAAAGGATATTGCGTTTGGTCGAAATAAGTTGGTGACAATGAACCCTCGTGGAACAAGTAAAATAATGGCTTCCCTTAAAAAAGGGGGGAGGAATTGTCACACCCCACCCTTGGTAAGGCGTGATTGGCACCCGGCACCTTGCGGAACCGAGCGAACCCACGTACAACTCACATCCTCTATGTCTCAAATGGCAATAATAAGATCAACAGGCTAAATATGAACATAATATCATGCATAAGTAAATTTACAATAGACCCATGATGCCGACATTACTTCGTCACACTATGACTAATTTGTACACGTGAAGCGTACGCAAAGCCTCTATGAACATGACTAAGGTATACGGTAGGGATGAGCCTCCGACGTAGCCTTAACACAATTCATATATATATATATATATATATATATATATAGAATCTGACTCGGCAATGCTCCAGGAAAAAGTGGAGCCACCACTCGAGACCAATACCTGAAGGCAGCCTACGATGAAAGATCCTCGTCTCATCTATCTACACCTGCGGGCATGAACGCAACGTCCACAAGAAGGGATGTCAGTACGAGCAATGTACTGAGTATGTAAGGCATGAATAGTAACATAGTAAGAGATACCGAACATGGAAAATAATATAACGAACGTATGAAGATAAAGTAATATAAAAGAGATCAATCTATGCCTCTGAATGCCCTTTTAAGGCGAATGTCGTGCATGTTTAGCTTTAAAAAAAACCTTTTCCATACATATCCATATATAATATCTCGTCGTCATAAGGCGCGGTAATACATATATATATACACATAGCGTCTTGCATGGTATTATCTTGCCGCCATGTAGGCTCGGTGTCATCTTACCCGGCCTTTTCGGGACTCGGTGTCATCTTACCCGGCCCTTTTGGGACTCGATGTCATCTTACCCGGCCCTTTCGGGACTCGGTGTTATCCCCAACTGATCAGTGGGAATGCAATCCATACATACATACATATATAAACATAAAAAACAAAAACATAAATGAAATCAACATCATAATTAGCATTATCATTATCACTATATCCTTCCTTGAAGGATCAACCATCGTAAGGTGAAGTCGATGATGTCATGGGAGTCTCGAGAATCATGAACTTAGATAGCATTGAAAATAGAACCGTCATCGGTATATCTCACCTCGAAAGAACAAGTATTATGAGGTGAGATCAATCACAAAGAATAGTCTCAAGATCATGAATAAGCTCAATAATATCGTAAGGATGCGTAGATTCGAGACTTCAGCATTTATGGAAGCAAGGATATTGTGGATATGGCACAAAGGTTTATAACAAAAGAATCATGCCTTTAGAAAGAAAGGGTTTAGCCTTAACATACATTCACCCTCCAATTATCTACACTTATTCGTCCGAGCTTCTCGCAAGTCTACATTTAAGAGGATTCACACACAATCGTTAGACTCATCGTTATATGCTCGTCTTAGTCCTTCAAATAAATCCATTTATAATGCTACGAAATTGGCAAAACCTCCCCCGTTTATATGCCTAGCCCGAAATCACAATACCAACAAAACAACAACTACAACAAGACAACATCAACAACATCATCATCAATACCAAAATATTCCATAAAACATCCCACACGATGTTTGTCCAATTTCTCAACCAACAACTTTATTATACAACCATTTCATCACTCTACCTTCGTAAATAAACCAAAAGTAATATTAATAAGGAGAGATTCATACCTTATTTTTGTTAATACAGCGATATCTTCACTATCCACCTTGAATCCGCCGCAAAACCATACTAGAATCAAATCTATGCGTTTATCTGAGCTTCGATTAATACTCCATCACTTGAAAATTGCTTACTTTTTGATTCCCTCACTCCCTCTTCAAATTTTCTAGAATTTTCTGGGCAAATCTGGTGAAAAAAGAGGGTTCTTACCCTTTTTATAAGGGTCAAATTTGGGTCAGGTTCACTGTAGCATTTTACTCTAGTCCATGCCTTACATACTCAGTACATTGCTCTTATTGACGTCCCTTCTTGTGGACGCTGCGTTCATACCCGCAGGTGTAGATAGACGAGACGAGGATCTCTCATCGTAGGCTACCTTCAGTTACCAGTTTTGATTGGTGAGCTCCACTTCTTCCTGGAGCATTGCCGAGTCTGAGTTGCATATGTTTTTTTTTGTCACACCCTAATTTCCGATAGGGCATGATGGGCACTCGACCCTTACTTAGGGCCGAGGAAACCCGCTGACTCTGGTCATACTCATAATCATATCATCGGGCCCGCAAAACATGACACAAGTACATAATGAATTTTTTTTTTTCCGAAAACAAACATGCCTTTCATCTTTGTCAAATCAAATAAAACTAGCATCGTATGAAATCAGAAACATATGAGGTTCGTAACATAATGCATAATAATACATCGGCTTACATAGCGCTACAAACCCGACATATCATACACACGACAATGTCTCGCAAAGTTCTACCATAACTTCGTATACCATACAAAAAGCACTCGACTCAAGAAACACTGTGAGGAAACGGAGCTCGCTAATCCGGTGAACATCTTCTCGCTAACATCACCTACTCATCGCAGGTACCTGCGTACGAAACCCGGCCCCCGAAGAAAGCGGGTCGGTCATTGAAATATGTACCGAGTACGCAAAGCATGAAATACGAAAAATGAGGTCATAATCGAAATAGGGGTACAAAAAGTGAGCATAACAACCCGAAAACCAAAGTGCTTGCATCTGAAGTACAAATCATACATAAGCGGTACAGAAGACAAATATAACCATCAGAATGCCAAAATGCTTAGCTTTCTTTTGAAAAAAAACATTTCTGTCTCATATATGCGGAAAATAGAACATATCATATGAGCTGACTTTACCGATGTGGGATTTGCCTAAACCAATGTGGGATTCGCCTAAACCAATATAGGATTTGCCTAAACCAGTGTGGGATTTGCCTAAACCAATGTGGGATTTGCCTAAACCAATGTGGAATTTTGCCTCACCATTGGGTTTGCCCCACCATTGGGTTTGCCCCACCACTGGGTTTGCCCCACCATTGGGTTTGCCCCACCACCGCTCCGATACCAACCGATCATGTGTTCGAATACATATATATAACATATAACGTGTCCCGGCCCTCCGATGAGGGACTCCTAAACGTAATCATCATATCATCATCTTAACATATTATCATATCACATCAAACTTCGTATCCCATCATACTTCAGAATATAGCAGAGTGCGCACGATAACATACCGGCCCGGGACTCGGCGAAAGAGATAATAACAGAATGCACAAGCAGAATCGTGGGAAATTATATGCAATGCAAAACACTTACAAAGACCCAATAGGATAATCAAAACGAATTGTTAGTTCAAAACTGAAACAATAGCCAAATCAGGTTTTCTTCCGAATATCACTCGGGAACATATCAAACCGAACTTCAGAAATCATAGTCACGTATCAAAATCACATGCATAAAAATCCTCATTTCAGACTCAACAGATAAATACGTAATCATACTCGGGGGTCGGAAAGATAGTCATATCAAGTTCTTTCAAAAAGTCGTTAGCACTATACAAAAGAAAGTCGCGGGACCCACGAACGAGCATCAACCCCACCCGGGCCCGCCTATGAAAATTAAAGTCATCATACCTTAGAGAATCATTTACGAGCATATCAAAGCAATCCGGTTCTGTCTATGAAAGTTACGGACGTTCGTAGTTACGTTAATCTTTTACAACAAAAAATCTCTTTATGCAGCTTTTGAAATCCAATCATACGGAAGACATAAGGATCATAATCCGACCATAGTAAGATGCGAACATCAAGAAATGAATAAGACTCATATGTATGCTCGGATCACAGGAATGGAATTGTCATGACCCAACCCCGTGGGCCGTGACTAGTGCCCTATCTGGGCACCCAAACGCACCTATCAAACAGAGTAACACACGGATGGCTTATATATACAAATATCAAA
>NW_026713338.1:0-27923 GCF_029784015.1 Lycium ferocissimum | reverse complement strand
TTAAACATTTTTTTTAAAATTGTTAAACATAATGGTCTAGTGGTAAGTGCTAAGAAGATTAAGTTGTTCCAAACAACAATTAGGTTCTTAGGACATGACCTCTACCAAGGTACGTATAAACCCATTTGTAGAGCCATTGAGTTCTCATCCAAATTTCCAGACGAAATTCCTGATAAAACCCAGTTGCAAAGGTTTTTAGGAAGTCTTAATTATGTTGCAGATTTCATTCCAAATGTCGGGAAAATACGCAGAACCCCTTTACAAGCGTCTCAAAAAGAATCCGGTCCCATGGAGTCAAAGTCAACGGATACGGTCGGAAAAATTAAGACCATTGTCAAAAAACTCCCATGTCTAGGTATTCCAAACCCGGATGCTTTTATGATAGTCGAAACCGATGCTTCTAATGAAGGATACGGTGGAATTCTTAAACAAAGAGTCTCCTTGAATTCTCAAGAACAATTAGTCCGTTATACCTCTGGAATCTGGAATTCCGCACAAAAGAATTATAGTACTATTAAAAAAGAAATTTTATCTATAGTACTATGTATTACAAAGTTTCAAGATGACTTGATAAATAAAACTTTTTTACTAAGAGTTGATTGCAAATCAGCTAAAGAGATTTTACAAAAAGATGTTAAAAATCTTGTTTCAAAACAGATTTTGGCCAGATGGCAAGCACTATTATCCAGCTTTGATTTCGAAATCGAATTTATAAAAGGTGATTTAAATTCTTTACCTGATTTTCTTACAAGGGAATTTCTACGGGGAACACCATGAGGCGGGAGCCCACATCCCTTTCCGGAAAAACCCAACCAAATCGGGCCCAATTACCCAAATAGGTATTCGCCTTAGCCGAATTTCCTAACCTACCACTTAGGCCCATGAGGCCCTCTTGTTCTGACGGCTTGAAGTATTTCGCACGTTCGGATGATTTGGAATAATTGCGAGAAATTAAAGGTAAGACTATTTCCAAAATTATTTTGGTGAACAAGTTGTTGGTGAATATTATTTATGAATATTACTAGTATGAAAATATGGAAAAAGGGCCAAGGGTAAAAAGGAAAATTCGCAAAATGGTTCGTGGTAATATCGTGGAAGCCTAGGGGCAAAATGGTAATTTCACAACATTCAAGAAAATTCTTGAAACTTTCATGTGGGCCGTGTGGCATAAGTATATGCCCACATTATTTTGGGGACTAAAGTGTACAAAAAGAAGACATTGGTCTTCTTTGACCATGATGGAAAAATCAAGAAAAATAAAGAAAATTCTAGAGAAAGAAAAGAAAAATGAAAAGAAAAGAGAGGCATGTGCCCCTCACATGCTCACATGGATATATATATATATATGAGGAGTGATGAATTATTCATCACTCCACTTGAATGAACAAGAAAAAAAAAATAAGAGAGGGAGAGAGACAAGGTTCGGCCAAGAGGGGGGGAATTTGCCCCATGGAATCTTGTCCCAAAAATTCTTTTCTTCATGTATTTATACTAATTCAAGGGTCCTCTACAACGTGGTATGATTATTTCGGAAGATAGGACGTTCGTTTCAACGATTCCACACCTTGGACAAGTGAAGAAGTTAAGGAGGAAAGGTGAGATTTAATCCCATTTTATATGTTATGAAGAGTTTGTTTATGTTGTGGTAGGTGGAAATGGATAGAATTCATGAAAATAGAAAGTTTGCATGGTGGTTGTGTGTATATGCATGTGGCCGTGTATGCATGTATTGTGTAGGCAAAATTAATTAAGTTTTATGTAATATTCTAGTTGTGGTTGTTATGGAATTTATATTGGCAATGGAAGTTTGATGATTGTGGTTGAAGTTGTAAATATTTGGAGGTGGCCGTGCATGTGTGTATATGGTGAGAAAAGTATGAACCTAATGCTATGTAATAAATTTAGTTGTCGTTGTGTGGGTTCTACGACAAAAAAATGAAGGTTTAATGATTTGAATTGAAGTTGGAATTGTTTGTAGGTTGTTGGAGAAAATAATGTAATTTTCATATAGTTCTTGTGATATTGTGGTTAATGTTGTTGATGTGTGGGATGTCGATGTAGTTTATGAACTTGGAAAGAAGAAACTGTGTTGCTAATGTTCTTATTGAAGTCGGAAAGATTCGGGTGGTATGGTATGTTGACTAAATCATTTTGAAAGACATATGAATTGAATTGAATAGATTGAATGTGAAAATGTTGCTAGCATAGTGTTGGTATTGTTGATAGTTTGGCCGGGTTGAATTCCGGATTCTTCATTGATGTTAATTTGGGCGAGCCATATTCTCGGGACGGTGTATTTACGAGGAGAGTCTTTGCCCGAAATTTCGGCAGAAAATAAGTGAACTTATTTGGAAGACTAAGACAAGTGTTGGTTAAGAGTGAATTCTTAAAGCCTTATGGTTGATATTTGGTAAATGTGACCAAATTGCGGCTTTTGGCAAACTTGGAGTAGGATTTGGAGAAGCTTAAGGAGCGGAAAAGGTATGTAAGGCTTACCCTTTCTTTCTTTGGCATGTCCTAGATGTAATAAGCTTGAATATGTGCTTTGGGGACCACTCAATTCTAGAAGTCCGAGGTTGAATTTAGTTACTATTCATTCACTAGAATTGAACTAACTAATTTACGCTTTATTGTAAAGAAATGTCCAAACGTCCGTAACTTTTGAAAACGAAAGTGGAATGCCTTGAAATCTTCGAGGATAGTCCAATGAGACATAATGACCATGTTTTTATGTTCGTTACCCGACTTGACCCGAGGTGGGCCCACAATCCCCGAGACCTAATTGTACTATTCTATTTGCCTTATGTCCGTAAGATAACTAAGGAAACCTTTGACTTTCGTTCCGAATTTAATATAAGTATCGGTAACTACATTTCTATGAGCATTTTGGTTTGACTATCCAGGATATAAACACTCCAACACGAATGATGCGATATGAATATTTTGATATAAGCACTGCGATGTAAATATTAAATAGAAATTACGATATATATAAGTGTTGTGACATAAGTATTTGATACAAGTATTTTGATATGAACATTCTCTGTGAGCTTTAATGTTCTTCGTACACGATCCTGGATCGCTTGAAAAGTCCGAAGAGGTTTCTGCGCTTCAAATGTCCATAACTTTCTGATACTAATTCGGAAGGACCGAAACTTGCTACGGATCTTCATATGTCGGTAAGTGTACGTATCCATCGAGTCGGATTTATGTGCATATGGTTTCTCACGACTGCGCTCGTGCATGGCTCAATGTATCTTTCACCGAGTCCGGGCCGGGGCATGTTATGTTCTCGTGCGTACTTTACGGTATGATTCGATTCAGCGAGTCCCGGGCCGGGACATGATCTCGTGCGCACTTCTGCGCATTATTCACCGAGTCCCTCGTACTTGCGGGCCGGGACACGTTATACGTATGTTTATGATGATACGGGGATGGCGGCCGGGATGGCATTTGATATTACCCACCGAGACCCGCGAGTGAGGGCGGGACACGTTATGTATAATTGGAACGATTCGATGCGCATGATTCTACATTACCGAGTCCCTTAACAAAAGTAAGGGCGGGACACGTTATTTGCATATACGACATATGAGTACGTTATATATGATCCTATTCACCGAGTCCCTTATCAGAGGGCCGGGACACGTTTCATGCATATGCGGTATATAATATCGTACGAGTATACCGCGTACGTATTTCGTCCGCTTATATGACCTCATACGAATAGTATGTACGTTCGTATCCCCGTCGGGTATAAGCGATCATCGAGCATTACGTACGTTCGGATTCCGTCGATACATAATCTTATCCGAATAATCGTACGTTACGTACTCCGTCGACGTGCGACATCTCACGGTGCATTAATTTTCTCGCACTCTTCGGACATGCGATACAGAATCGTAAAATAAGCATTTTAGTACTGCGGTGACTTATTTACCTTCGTATTCTCATCGGTATATGGGACGGTATGTCGGTTTGTGTACGAGAAATAGGCGTACGCATTTTGACTCATGTACTTATCTTTTAGTCCGATTGTTTCGGTTATGGTTACATTTTTCGTATTGCATGCCCTACGTACTCGGTACATTTCCCGTGCGACCCCGCTTTCTTCGGGGGCGCGTTTCGCGCGCGGTACTCCCGGATGAGCCGAAGTTACTATAGAAGATGTTCCGGCGAGAATGGCAAGCTCTCCATTCTCCCGGGAGGGTCGCCAAGTCGAGTTTGTTTATTGTTGTGACACGGATTCATGTTAGAGACTTTGCGGACGAGCGTCGTGGGTGTTGGTTGTCGGTGCACGTAAGCGGCTCCGTCAGCCAACGTGTTGGTCTAGGTTAAGTATTGGTTTTGTATGATTATAAATTTGTTCGATTTGAAGGCTACGAGAAAGAACATTTCCGAAAAATTTTGCTATGTATTTTATCTTATTCGATTTAAAAAGTCTGGAGTAATTTTGTATGCAGCAAGAGTCTGAGGGTTCGCTCGGCCCTAGGTAAGGGTCGGAAGCCCATCACACCCTAGTAAGGTAGGGGTGTGACACCTACATTACCAGCTACCAGACCAAATTTAACCATACTCGGTTCCATTCCCAAAACGGAGCCAATATCACCATTTAAGAAAGACCAAGGCCCTTCAACCAGCTCATCACAGGGAAAAATCCAAACTAGTGATTGCTATGAAATGAAGACCCCAGAGTCTTTTGCACAAGCAGTTAATCCCAACAGTTCCCCAGCAAAGGAAGAAAAACAACAGGCAATTCCAGAAGAATTTGCCATTATCAATAAAACCGAGATACCAGTCTTGGCACTTGATAAACAATATGAAAATTGGAAGGTAGAAGATCTACTAAAACCTTGCTATACCAGCCGTAATTATGTTGATACAGATGATCCTATTAAAACTAGGAGATATTTTGAGTTTATCTGACGGATACGGGATCACGACCATTGAGCTTAAGCTCAAAGACGACAATGATCCAGACAGTATTGAATACTCGAAATTCACTATTAACAAAGTTATTAGTCCTTTCCAATGGATGGTTGACCATCTTCATACCCCCATGATATTATCAAAACAACATAGACCCTAACCTAAGTCTATAATTATTATAATTATGAACAAGCATGGTACAACTTTATGTATGTACGCCCCAGGACCCACACTTGGTTCGTAAAATATAGAGAACAATTTTCCAAGTCTATCATCCCTAGATGGTTCTATGATTGGTGGAAAAGGTTTGGAGGCAATGAACTCACCATGCCTAGATATTTCCATAAACATTATGAGACCTTTCAGACAGAACAAGGGATCTCAACTCTGCCAGAGCATATTAAATTATGCAAATATTATATTGCTAAAAGGATATCCTATATTCTCAGTTGGACATTCGACATAGCGAAGTTCATAAGATTAAACATTTAAGCAAGACCATAAAAATAAAAGGATGGGTTCCTAAAGACAAACAGTCAAAAGGAAAACAAGCATCCACGGTACAGCGAAGATCAACGAGAATCCAAAGCGATTTAAAGAAAAAGCTACTACAAGCTTTGAACGGGTTAGATAACGGATCCACTAGAAATCCAAGAACTATTGGATTCCGCTTCATCATCAAACAGCGATAATGGAGATATGCTGGACCCACACAGAGTAGCTCAAGCATATCTGAACTATGATGATCTCAGATAAAATGCCTCTTCAAGAAAGTAGAAGGCAAAAGGAAGAAAAGTGGCCGACAAACTTTTACAAAAGTGATTCAACTTTTCAAAAAAGAAGACAAACAATTGGCCGACAACTTTACAAAAGTAGCAACTTTTCATAAAGAGAATGGCATCTTTAAAGACGACCGTCCACGTGTAAACATCCTAGAATGTTAATTATTTCCCAGAGGCCTATAAAAGGTTCTCAAGTTGTAACTAGTAAGGCATCAGAAAATCACCCCCGATTTCTGAATAAGCCTTCCCTCTCCTCTCCTCTCTCTCTCTCCCAATGTAAATTTCCCTTTCAAGCTTTCCATGTTTGAATAAAAAGCCCCGAGCTTTTGTAAGTATTTTCTTAATTCCGCATTTACTTTATTTAATTTAAGTAATGATTTTAGCCTGCAAAAGGTCGTTAAAAATGGTATCAGAGCCAAGTATGAGTGGCTAAAACCCTCATACTACCTTAGGGTTCTATCGAAATCCTGTTATAATCTTTAATATGTTCTAATACTGTTAGTAGTCCAGAACTACTGTTCATCTTCCTCAGTCTTTAATGTCTTTATTCTCCAGTGTCAAAACAGTGTTAACCGTCTTAAGGTCTTAGTGTGAGGTAACCGAGTAATCCCCGGTTAAGACGTTGGCAAGCCTGAAAATGACCGCCGTCACCCTAAAGGCAGGAGGCCGTGAATAGGAGCAGGACACGGTTTGGTGTTCCAGTCCCCAAGACCACATAGACAAGAGACCTAGACACTTAGCATACTAGAGAAACAGTACATTAGAGGTTAAGAGAGATAAACAGTAGAACTGTAGACTCCTATAGAAGAAGGACATAAGAAGAAAGATAACAGTGAGAGTAGATGTACCCATAGAAGGTAGTATCCACCCAAACAACTCTTTCTATAAAAGAAAAATCTGTTTTAAATAAAAATGAAAACATTACCCTATTTTCAAAAAATAGCTTTTTACAATGAAGAGCTTACAGATTATAGGATTAAAATAAACAAAAAAGAAAAGGAACTTGATTCCTTAGATTTTGAATTGGCTTTTACTAAAAGCTTAATGAACCCTAGAGTTCTAGATCTGTATAACAGAGGTGACCCAGATAGAAACATCATTTTAGAAGATGTTATTGAAACAATTTGGAACCTAGAAGTTCAAATACAGATTAGCGAAGAAAATTTGCTAATAACTAGAATGAATAAGAAGTGGCACAAAAGGCAACTTCGTAAATATTAAGCCTCTTATTAATCATGAGTTTAACCTCAGATAAACAAGAGATAATAAATAGTAATAATTTATCAGCTATAGCTACTAAGATAGCTAAAGTAGAAAATGATTTACAAAATTGGAATATTCCAAAGGAACCATTCCGATCAATCTATAATACAGGAAAAGTTTGATTTTGTAAGAAGTTACAATATCAAAACTTGTGAATCAACCATAGCCATCAATAGTTCTTTAGAAACTATTAAACTATTACAAATTCAAGCTATTAAAAGATATCAAAGAAATTTTAATTTCTTACATATAGGACTTGTCCAAGTCGCGGTCAAACCTCTTTACAGGTTAGGTTTAGATACGCCTTTATGTCTCTTATTAAGAGATGATAGATTATTAAACTTTGAAGATTCATTATTAGGAGTATTACAAAGTAACCTAGCTAATGGCCCGGTATACTTTAATTGTTATCCTAATTATTCAGTAGATATTAATGATCAAAACGTACTAGATACGTTAACCCTTAATATAAAAACTAGAAATATGAACAGCAAAGTTAATACAAAAGAAATAGCTGTAATATACAGAATATATTACAGACTAATGAAAACTACCTTAGCTCCAAAAGCTAAAATAGTAAGTCCAAAAGGAGTTACTATGCTCATGGAATCAAGCCAAGAACATAGTAGTACCTTTGTCCCTAAATTAATAAAATGGAATGACATTTTATCAAAAGATGAATGGCGATTTAACGCCATAACTCAACCAAAAGCTGAACCAGAAAGTTCAAATATTGAGCAAGTTATTCAGCACCCGGATGGATCTATTGACCTAAAGTTCCTTAGATCTAACTCGGTTGATGAGTCATCTTCAGGTAGCCGGATGTCTTATTCAAGACCTCCGTCCAGCCACAGAATGTCTTTTTCAAGACCTTCTTCTTCTAAACCCCCGGAGGAAGTAGGAAATAACAATAATTTTGTTGATGATGTTAGTAGAAAACTTAAAGGAGTAGATTTTCAACAAACTATCCCTAAAGTTTACTACCATACACAACAATCAGAAGTTAATTCAACTAGTCCAACAGCTAGTGACATGAATATACAAGAGGAGTAAAAGATTCCTTAAATATGATTAAAAGATTCCTTAAATATGATTAGAACCAATGAGTTTATACCAGATTACAAAGGAATGGATGACGAAATGAAAAGTCATAAAAAGAAATATGAATGGTATAAAGAAACTCATAGTTTTGAAACTAGACTTAACCATAAGATAGAATGGTTAGATGACATAAGAAGAATCAGAAGGAATATAAAATTCTTTGAATGGTTTAGAAAAACAGGGAAGATTCCTAAAAAAGAATCTTTAACAATGATAGTAAATAAATGGTATACTAGGAATAGAGGAACCATAGAATCCCAGATTCCGCCATTCGAAGAAATAATAATACCTGTAGGTAAAGAAACCATAACTGCCTCTCCCTTTAAGAGAGAAGGAATGGATTCTAATGCCGATATTAAGCATAAGGATATCAATAAGATAATCCAACAAAATAATTACACAAACCAATTATTACATGCAGATTCTAAACAAATGATAAAAGAAACTAGTAAACAATCTGTCCCAGTAAATTACCAGAATTTTCTAAATTCCCAAAGTTAAATAAAGAATTTAATCTAGATAACGATATTCTAGAAAAAATCAATAAACAGTTAAAGATAACTGAAAATAAAATTGCTAATAAAACTAGTTCTAGTAAACCAAGTTCTAGTAACAGGATAACTTCCAAAGAACTAGAAGAATTAAATAAAAATTTAAGCATAGAAGAAAAGCTTAAGAAAAGACTAGAAGAACTAAATAAAGTTCAAAATAAACCAACCACTGGTAATCTTGTAACATTAACCCAAACTCCTAAAGAAGTTCAAAGGTTAACTAACGCAAGACACCCAACAAAAAAGAATTTTTACAAAAGACCGTCATTCCCAGACGTTCAATTCGAAGAAGATATCTATCTAACTAGTGTATCTCACAGTGGATCAGATATTAGTGAATGGAATATAGATGGCCTAGCAGAAAGCCAAATCTATAAAAAACTACATGAAATGGGTATTGCTATAACAGCATACAAAGCTAGAAGCGCTGGTGATAGACACGCAGCAACTATGATTGTTTCTGGTTTCACAGGAACACTAAAGAATTGGTGGGATAATTATCTTACTGAAGTTAATAGAAACCAAATTCTAGGTGCAATAACAATTGAAACCACTTTAAAATTAGAAGGTGATTTACAATTGGCAGTTGATGAAGCTAGAGAAGACGCTTGACAACATTAATTTACGCATCGCTAAACACTTTATCGGAGAACCAAAACTTTTCCAAGATAGGAGTTTAGAATTATTAAACAATCTTAGGTGCCCCAAATTAGATGATTTTAGGTGGTACAAAGATATGTTTTTAGAAAAAGTTATGATAAGAGAAGACGCAATAATGATTTAAAGAAAGAAAGATTTATTAGCGGTTTACCATCTTTGTTTGCCGAAAAGGTTAGAACAAAAATTAAAGATAGATTTAATGGAAGAATTCCTTATGAGAATCTTACATATGGTGATATAATTAGTTTTATTAATGTGACGGGACTTGATCTCTGCGCACGGATTTAAAACTAAAAGAATCCATTAAAAAGGATCAACGCCAATCTCGAACGGAATTAGGATGTTTTTGTCAAGACTTTGGTTTTACAAAAATATCCGCCCCTTCCAAAAAATCGAGGAAATTAGAAAAAGGATCCAGTTCTTCCAAATATAGGAAAAAGAAAGATCCAGAAAAATCTCATAAGAAGAAGAGATTTAAAAGAAATTTTGAACACAGTGTGCGGGATGTTTTATGGCATACGTCGGTATTGGAAATGATGTTAATACTATTGGTATTATTGTTGATGTTGTTGGTTACTTAAATTGAGAATTCGGGCTAGGCATATAAACGGGGGAGATCTTGCCCGATTTTTCGACGAATATAGAATGGTTTGGTTTGAAATTTGGAACAAGTGTGAAATAAAGAGACTAACGTAGCGTGAATTCCTTTAAATGTAGATTTATGAGTTCGGACGAATACGCGTAGCTAATAGGAGGTTGAACAGTATGTAAAGCTCACCCTTTCTTTCTTTCTTTTGGCATGTCTACAATTCTCATTTGCTTCTTGATGTTACTATTCCTAATTCGAAGTCGAACTATGGTCTTTTTTGTCTTTGGTATGATCGGATTTCAAAGTTTGCTTAAAAAGTTTTGTTCTAAAGGGTTCTATATAAAAAAAAAAGGCAGTAACTTTCGTAGACAGAACCGGATCGCCTCGATATGCTCGTAGAAGGCTCTGTAGCGTATAATGACTTTACTTTCCATAGGCGGGCTCGGATTGGGTTGATGCTCGTCCGTGGGTCCCGCGACTTTCCTTTGTATAGTTCTAACGACTTTTGAAGGAACTTAGCATGACTATCGTCTTAACCCTCGAGCATCGATTACTTACTTACCTATCGAGTCTGTAATGACGATTATGTTCTCGATTTCCATAAGCTACTCCATATGGCTTTGAAACGTAACCATGATTTCTAAAGTTATATTTGATATGTTCCCGAATGGCATTCGGGGGAAAAACTTGATTTGACGGTTCTCTGATTTTAAATGATAATTCGTTTTGACCATTCTATGGACTTTTGCAAATGTTTTAAATTGCATATAGTCTCCCACGACTCTGCTCGTGCATATGGTTGTTATATCTTTCGCCGTGTCCCGGGCCGGTTATGTATCGTGCGCACTATTTGATATTCTGGAGTATGATGTGTCCGGTTCCGAGCCCCTCGCTAGAGGGCGGCACCATGTATATTCTGGTGTTATGATGTGTTATGTGATATGTCGGGTTACGGAGATTTGAAACCTTCGAGTATGATGTGTTATGGCGCCAATGACGGGCGGGCGACCATATTCCCTGAGCCCCCATGCATGATTTGTGTTTTGATAAGTAAGTATTTTGGTATTCTGGATTTTGTATTTATTTTTCGCACTTCTTGTTCGATTATGATCCCGTTTTATATTTCATGCTTTGCATACTCGCACATATTTCGTATCGACCCCTTTCTTCGAGGCTTGCGTTTCATGCCGCGGTACGGATACTCGTTGTGATGATTCGACAAATTAGGCTTTCCATTCAGCTATTTTGGAGCGCTCCTTTGTTCAGGAGCCTATGTATTGGTACAGACTCTTCCGATGCATATGTATATGACTATTCATGGGTACGGCGGGGCCCTGTTCCATCATATGGTTTTGTTGTTACTCGTAGAGGTCTGTAGACATATGTGTGGGTTGTGGGTAATCACTTTGTTCGGTTGTGTCCGTGTGATTTGTGACTTGGACGTCCCTATACTATGATAGCCTTACCGGCTTATGTGTGATATTATCTACTGAAAGTTATGACAGCAATATATATATATATATATATTTGTGACAGCTTTGGGGCGACGTTTCTCTTTTCTGTATGTACAGAATGTGGTTATCCTAGCTATGGTCTGACGTCTGATCTTTGTATATGTATAAGCTGTTTGTATGCTGTTTCTGGTTAATGGGTGTGTACGGGTGCCCAGCTCGGGCACTTGTTGCGGCCTACAGGGTTGGGTCGTGACAACAACGGCCCTAATATGTCACAACCCAACCCCGTAGGCCGTGACTAGTGCCCGAGCTGGACACTCGTACACACCCATTAGCTATAATCAACATACTAATAACTTATACATATGCAAGGGTAAGACGTCGTCTCCATAATCGGTCCACAGCAAGCATAATGAGAGCTTATACATACAGAAAAATAAAACGTCGCCCCAAAACTATCACGTATACATATATACATATCAGGCATGTTTGTATAAGGCTGTCATAATATAGGGGGACGCACAGAACACAAACCCCACAGACACAACTGTACAATAGTTACCCACAACCCACACATATGTGTCTACAGACCTCCAAGAGTCATAACAGAATCATATGATGGGACAGGGCCCCGCCGTACCCCTGAACAAACATATATACATATAACGGAAGTGTCTGTACCAAAAATATAGGCTCCGGATCAAGGGAGCGCTCCAAGATAGCTGAGTGGAATCCTAAGCTGGCGGAATACCAGAACGAGTATCTGTACCTGCGGGCATGAAACGCAGCCCCCGAAGAAAGGGGGTCAGATGAATATGTACCGAGCATGTAAAGCATGAAACACAGAAACAAGATCATACCGAAATAAGGAGTGTAGAAAATTAGTACGATAACCGTAAAACCATAAGACTTGTCTTTGAAACATAAATCATGCGTGTCAATAACTTACCCATCCCATTATGAGACTGAGTGTTATAAGAAAATAATCATCATGTACATATGCATGCATAACGTGTCCCGGCCCTCTAGTGAGGGACTCGGTAAGTAAAATCATCATATACATGTACATATAGCGTGTCCCGGCCCTCTAGTGAGGGACTCGGTGAATGTAGTCATCATATGCCATCCTGGCCGCCATCCTCATATCATCACATCATCATATACATATACATATAGCGTGTCCCGACCCTCTAGTGAGGGACTCGGTGAACAATGCAGTGGAGTGCGCACGAATGCATGTCCTAGCCCGGGACTCAGTGAAGGAAGTAATAACGGCTAGCACGAGCAGAGTAGTGAGAAACCATATGCACATAAATCATCTTTAAGACTCGATAGATACGTAGACAAATCAACGCTCGAGTATCAAACGATAGTCATGAGAAATCAATGCTCAAGTATCAACAATAGTCATGGTAAATCCGTTCTAAATGCCATTAGGACTATGTTAAAAAGAATCTCAGGGATCGTAGACATGCATCAACCAAATCCGAGCCCTCCCCAGAAAGTTATGGACATTATTCACTTTAGGACTTTCTACGAACATATCGGAGCGATCCGAGCCCTTCTATGAAAGTTAGGGACCTTATTCGACATAGAATCTTTTAGAAACAAAACTTTTATGTAACCTTTGAAATCCAATCATACAAAAGACATAAGGACCATAGTTCGACTATATTAAAAATGTGAATATCAAGAAGTGAATAAGAATCGTAGACATGCTCGGATCGTAAGAATAGAGTTACCCCGAGGCTCGCATCATATCCTACTTACGTCTAAGACATGCCAAAAGAAAGAAAGGTTAGGCTTTACATACCTCGTCCGCTTTCTAAGCTAATCCTAACTTAAGTCTCGGCTTCCCAAGATCTACAACAACGTCATTATATACCAAACATTAGCTATAGATACTTAGGGATTCCATCCCAAACTAGCACTTTATCTACAGAAATTTGGGCAGCATTTCCCCTATAAATTCAACAACCCCGAGAATTCAACTCGGCCAAATCATCAACAACAATACCAACAATCATATTAGCAACATCAACAATCAATTCAAAACGCATTCTATCGTTAGTAACTTTTTTCTACATAATTCGACAACATTCCATTTACATTCAATCCAACTACATACATTCAAGTATTAATCCGAAACCATTCAAACAAGACTCAAGAACACTTTAAATAATCCGCACAACATTCCAAATGGCCCAACCAACTTACAACATCACCCGAAACCTTCCAATTTCCATAGGAACAACAACAACACATTTCTTTCTTCCAAATTCATAAAATATATCAATAATCCACACGTTAACAACTTCATTTTCATAAATACAAGAGACTACATTAAAATCACATTATCTTCTAAAACGACCCACAACGATTACAACTTCAATTTAAACCATTAAACCTTCTTTTGCATCATATAATCCACAACAATCAACAACCAAAACACTAAGTAAAATTTGTTCATCATGTCCTACCAAAAACAGCCCCTACGGCCAAGCACCAACACACCTAATTTCATGAATTTCATCCATTTCCACACACTACAACACGCATAAACCATCCATAACATATGAAAAGAAGATTAAACCTTACCTTTTCCACTTAGTTCTTCAACTTGGCTAGGGTTGCGCTTTGCAAGAACGAGTGCTTTGCTTGCTCCAACAACCACTCCACGTTAATAAGGACCTTCCAATGAGTTGAAAAGCTAGAAGAAATTTTTTTTTGATCAATTTGAAGGCATCAAATTCGGCCAGCCATGGTCGAATATGGTCTTCTCTTTTCCTCCATGTTTCTCCAAGTTTCTAGAGTTGTAAAATGATGAATTAGTCTTGCTAGTCATCTAATGCCCACATATATAATTCATCCAAGTGTACCATGCCCCACACATGGCTTGGATCAATTAAAATTAGCCAAGCCATGGGTGGGAACCACCCACTCCACACGACCAAGTTGTGACTTGGTTCATGAAATACTTTGTCACACCCCTACTTGATGGGGCATGATGGGCACCCGACCCTTACCTAGGGCCGAGCGAACCCGCTGATTCTCGTGGTACTCATAATCTTACTGGACTCTTAAATCATGAAATGAATGCATAATGGAAGCTTTTCAAAGAACAACATGCTTTTCGTCTTTCTCAAATCAAGTAAAATCTGTAATCATATGAAATCTGTAACATAATGCATAATGATACATCGGCTTACAGAGCCGCTTACGAGACTGACATGCTATATACGTGACTCTGTCTGCAAAGTCTCTAACATAAGCCAAGATACCATAACATAGATACTCTGACTCGGGAGCACTCTGGAAGGAAATGGAGCTCGCCAATCCAGCTGGAACATCTCCTACTCATCTGTATACACCTGCGTGGCATGAAACGCAGCCCCCGAAGAAAGGGGGTCAGTACGGAATATGTACTGAGCATGTAAAGCATGAAACACAGTAAACAGGATCGTACTGAAATAAGGAGTATAGAAAATTAGTACAGTAACTAGAAAACCACAAGGCTTGCCTTTGAAACATAAATCATGCATGTCAGTATCATATCCAATTCATTATGGGACTTAGAAACATAAGTGAATAATCATCTTGTACATATGCATATATAACGTGTCCCGATCCTCTAGTGAGGGACTCGGTAAATAAAATCATCATATCGTCATGTCATCATATATATATATATAACGTACTCGGCCCTCTAGTGAGGGACTCGATGAATAACATGTCCCGACCCTCTAGCGAGGGACTCGGTGGAGGAGATCCTGTCTCCATCATGTGTACATCATACTCGGCCCATCCTGCGGGCTGGCGCCATCATCACATCATCATATATATTTACCGTACCCGGCCCTCTAGTGAGGGACTCGGTGAACAATGCAGTGAAACTGTGCACGAATACATACCCGGCCCGGGACTCGGTGAAAGAAGTAATAACAGCTCGCACGAGCAGAGTAGTGAGAAACCATATGCATAAAAATCATCTTTTAAGACTCGATCGATAAGTAGACAAATCAACGCTCGAATATTCGAATGACAGTCACACTCAGGACTCTTGAAATATCATTACGAAATATGTCGCATAACGTCTCAGGGATCATAAACATGTATCAAGCCAATCCGAGCCCGCCTATGAAAGTTACGGGCATTATTCATTATGGAATCCTCTACGAACATGTCATAGCAATCAGAGACCGTATATGAAAGTTAGGGACATTATACATTATAGAACACTTAAGGAATAAAAACTCTTTATGCAACATTCGTTATCCAGACATACAAAAGACTCGAGAGCAATAGCCCGACTACATTAAGAGTGCGAATATCAAGAAGTGAATAAGAATCGTAGACATGCTCGGATCTTAAGAGTAGAGTTACCCCAAGGCTCGTATCGTATCATACTTACATCTAGGACATGCCAAAAGAAAAAAGGATAAGCTTTACATACCGTTCCACCTCTTATTAGCTACGCTTATTCGTCCAAGCTTGTAAGCCTACACTTAAAAGGATTCACACTAACGTTAGACTTTTTATTGCACACTTGCACCAAATTTCAAATCAACTATTCTATATTCTGCCGAAAATCGGGCAGGATCTCCCCTGTTTATATGCCTAGCCCAAAATTACAATTCAAAGAACCAATCAACAACAACAATAATACTAACATCAACAACACTATTATTCATACCAACATATTCCATAAACGTCCCACACGACGTTTTTCAACATACAACAACAATATGCACTTTCTTCCATCCCAATCAGGGAGTATAATCTCATCAATACACCAACCATGTGTCACGACCCGAATGACGGGCCATGACGGGTATTCGGGGCTACCCACCGAACACCACTCATGCTGTTACTTATATGCTCTCATTCATACTATATGCTCATAATCATAGGAGTATATCATCATTTGAAACATAATTACTTTTATAAACGTAAGCCTTTTCGGCTATCAAAATAATATATACACATATACACATACATATACATGGAGATCATGGGACCATACTACCCACACATGCGTATCTACGAGCCTCTACTAGAGTATTAGACATATGGACGGGACAGGACCCCGTCATGCCCAATCATGAGTATACACATATATGTACCAAAAGAATAATCAAAGGCACCTCCGGACAATAGAGTGCTCACAAGTCAGCTACTAGCTCCTATGGATCGGCACCGTCTCCTTGCCTACCTGTGGGCATGAACACAGCGTCCAAAGAAAAGGACATCAGTACGAACATTGTACTGAGTATGTAAGGCATGAATGAAATGAATATAATAGGGAGATCATAGTGGCACGGGACGAGGACATAAACTTCGACTGGATACATTTTATACATATATTACACATAACATCTCATATAAGTTACCATGGCGTGTACCTCGTCTTATCATACATACCTTATCATATCATACATACACCATCATCTCATACATGCATTATTATACCATACACACATTGTCATATCATGCATACACCATCATCGTTAGTTCACGTCCGGTACCCCATCGTATGCCCCCACCGTGGTGGTCATGTCCGCCCTTTTCTCGGTACGGTGTCGCACGTGTACCCACCGGTGGTGGTCATGTCCGCCCTTTTCTCGGTGCGGTGGAATCATATCATCACACATATCACATATTCATCATCATTCATGTCATAAAATCATTATTATACATACCATGCATTCGTCATCATACATAACATATGTTTATCGTTATCATACTTTTCATAGACATATCGTGGCTTATCTTAACTTAACGTCATCAAAGCATATATACATATATACATACCATATACTTAACATCATACATTTTATAGGTACGTTGTAGGCTATCATTAACATACATATCATAGATTTAAATTTTCAACGCCTTATAAGCATATCACGCTCTATCATAATTTGGTATCATTACATACATGCATATACTTATATCATCACAACACATATTGGGACTCATAGGCATCTATAGCCATGTCGGAGTGACGTAAGGTCGTGAAACCCCGATCACATTATGGAGTAATCAGATCACCGTATCTTACCTTGAAGGGACTAACATTTTAAGGTGAGTGTACCTAAGAAGAAGAATCAATAGAATCATACTTAGAGTCGCTGACTTCGTGGCGTCATTCCTCACTCTAGGACTCCTTAGATTTAACTCGTCATCATCGATTACCGTGCCCAAGCCTTATCCCTCTTCTTTATCTTATGCATGTGTAGCTCCCTATAGTCGTAGGCTCATCGTCATTACTATCGTGCCCATAAGGTATATGTTATAGCCCGTATTTTGTACGTTCGGATAACTCGGAATAATTGCGAGAGGTTAAAGGTAAAACTATTTCCAAAATTATTTTGATGAACAATGTGTTGGCGAATATTATTTATGAATATTATTAGTATGGAAATATTGAAAAAGGTTAAGGGTAAGAAGGAAATTTGCAAAGTGACATCATGGAAATAATGTGGAAGTCAAGGGGCAAGATGGTAATTTCACAATGTCCAAGGAAATTCTTGAAAACTCTCATGTTGGCCATGTGGCATAAGTATATGCCCACATTATTTTGGGGACTAAAGTGCACAAGAGAAGACATTGGTCTTTGACCATGATGGAAAAATCAAGTAAAATAAAGAAAATTCTAGAGAAGGAAAAGAAAATGAAAAGAAAAGAGAGGGCATGTGCCCCTCACATGTTAGTAGCTTATATATATATATATATATATAGGAGAGAGATGACTAATTATTCATCATTCAAAGTGAAGAAACAAGAAAAAAAAAAGAGAGGGAGAAAGACATGAGGTTTGGCCAAGGTGGGGCATTTTTTCCCCCATGAAATCTTGTCCCAAAAATTCTTTTCTTTATGTATTTATACTAATTCAAGGGTCCTCTACAACGTGGTATAATTATTTCGGAAGATGGGACGTTCGCTTTCGACGATTCCACACCTTGGACAAGTGAAGAAGTTAAGGAGGAAAGGTGAGATTTAATCCCATTTTATATATTAAAGAGTTTGTTTACATTGTAGTAGGTAGAAATGGATAGAATTCATGAAAATAGGGAAGTTTGCATGGTGGTTGTGTGTATATGCATGTGGCCGTGTATGCATGAAATTGTGTAGGCAAAATTAATTAAGTTTTATGTAGTATTCTAGTTGTGGTTATTATGGACTCTATATTGGAAATGAAAGTTTGATGATTTTGGTGAAGTCAGAATGGGAGGTGGCCGAATATAGTAGTGTAGGAAGTGATGAATTAATTTTATTTAGAACGTCTTGTTGTTGTGTTGCAAATTCCATAATGTAAAATGGATGAAGAACATGAGATTATGCATGTTGTGATGTGGCCGAATGAGGTGTGGTTTGACAAGCCATGATAATTTAATTCTATTTGATATTTTAGTTGTTGTTATTATGGATTCTATGATGAAAAATGCAAGTTTGATAGTTTAGAACGAAGTTGTAATTGTTATTGGGATGTTGAAGAAGTAAGGTGACATTAGCTTAAATTCCTACATTGCATGAATGATGTTGATTATGAGGGGTTGTTGATATGATTTATGAATTTAGAACAAGAAAATGTGTGATTACATCTTTGTTGAAGATTTCGTACTATGGAATCATTGTGAATATTGTAAGCATTATTGGAATAATTGTTGGCATTGTTTGTAATCATGTTGGCCGAGTTTCATTCTCGGTTTGTTGTTGAAATTGGCCAAGTTGAACTTGGTGGGTATGGTGTATTTACAGGAAGTGTCCGAAATTTCGGTAGCCAAAGTGATAATTTGGAAAAAGGGGACTCTTAAGCATCCATGACTAATGTTTGGTAATTGTGACCAAATGTAGATTTTGGAGAGTTTGGGGATTTGATCTCCGAATGGCATAAGAAGCGAAAAAGGTATGCGAAGCTCACCCTATCTTTTCTTTTGGCATGTCATAGTCATGATAAGTTTTGATACGAGCCTCAGGGACGACTTTACTTTCCGGAATCGGCGCCTCATTTTTCCCCTTTTTCATTCAATAAAATTGAATTAGGCACCTTAAGTTTTGTTAGGAAACTAGTTTAAACACCTATAACTTTTATAAATGAATCCGGATTGCGTTGAAACATTCGTAGACGATTTTAGAGTAACTAAGGATTATGACTTCCGTACGTCACCCCTGTTGACTCGAGATATGTGCACACTTCCCGAGGCCCGCCTTGGCATAGTCCCATTCCGATTTGACTTCCGCCTTTCGTCCCGTGTATGTTCCGTTTCAAATATTCCGTCGAGTCTAAAGTATGTTTTATAT
Source organism: Lycium ferocissimum (assembly GCF_029784015.1). Taxonomy (NCBI): domain Eukaryota; kingdom Viridiplantae; phylum Streptophyta; class Magnoliopsida; order Solanales; family Solanaceae; genus Lycium; species Lycium ferocissimum. The sequence goes on along the minus strand of NW_026713338.1, from coordinate 8,290 downwards.
TTGCATATTGTTTCTCATTTTCTCGCTTCGTGCAGACAGAGTCTATTTCCATCACCGAGTCCCGGCCGGTTTATATCGTGCGCACGGTTCCCGAGCTTCTCGCTCGAGGGCCGGGCAACCGTACATAAATTCTCGAAGTATGATGTGTTTACGAAGTATGATGTGTTTGGTTCTCTCGAACCATATTTGCATACATGTGTACTTTGATATTATGGTGTGTGTTTCGAGAGCCAGAGCAAATCTTCTCAAGTATGACGTGTGTGGCGCCCGCATTCGTAGAGTGGCGACCACGTTCCCCGGGTCCCGCAAGGGGCCGGACACCGTTCTTGCATGCATGTTCTTCTTTGATATTCGTACATCGTGCTTATTTTCTCGTACCGTTTTCGGACTTTATTTTCTCGTTTATAATGTTATTTACGATATTCTATGCTTTACATACTCGCACATAGTTCGTGCGACCCCCTCGTTCTTCGGGGTCGCGTTACATGCCCGTGTGTACGAACGACCGGCTTGGAGACGCGACAGACAGATATCCATTCGGCCATTTGGAGTGCTCCTTTGTCCGGAGACATATTTTGGTACATATTCTACCGTTATGCATATGTTCATCCGTTCGGGGGTACGGCGGCCCCGTCCCGTCATATGACCCGCCGGTTCCGTTGAGGTCCGTGGACATAAATGTGGGTCAGTGTCCGAGTTCGTTAGGTTATATTTGCACGATATGTGTTTGGGCGGTCCCACCCGCCATGACGCGCCTTTGCCGTTTAAATTTCTCGGCGCCTATGATTATGTGTGACATCCGTTCCCTATATCCGTATAATTTGTCCGTAACTGTTTTCGGATAATACGTGTGGCACGGGTGCCCAAGTCGGGCACCAGTCGCGGTCCATGGAATTGGGCCGTGACAAAGATATCTCTTATCTTTCTCTCGTAAGACTATTTATGAACGTAGGCTCTTAGTTCTTCGGAATTTGGGAGATTCATGGAGACGGAGGAAGATCAAGCCTTAAAAGGGAAAGAGGCCAACATTTTAAGACGGGTCTATCAACATTGAATAATAGCAAGGAGTCGTATGAAGATCATTAACTTTGTAGAAATCTTGTATCATAAGTTTTAGGATCTCTAGGCTCGGCTCATCATCATATTCATATCATACTTCTTACTTCATCTTATGCGAGCTCTCTATAACGTAGACTCCTCATTTTCGATACATACATATGTGTAGAGAAATGATAGAGAGATAGGAGAATTCATACCATAGGGTCATGCCCTAGAAAGAAAGGTTGAGCCTTACATACCTTTTTGTCGGTTAATTACTCGATTGCTTGCTCGTCCTCTTTTAATGCATTCGTTAATACCTTCAATGGGATTCGTATCAACATTAGTTAGACAATCGCGAGAGCGTACTTACTAAAGCTATAGAAAATTGGGCAGCATTTCCTTTGTTTATATTACTTTACGCCATATTCCATATCAACCCTCAACATTCATAACGACGATCACAATATCCTAAACAACAAGCATCATCCATTCGCATTATCCACATTTAGAAATTTCACTCCAAATTCTTCATATTCATGACCAAAGTCCATTATCGCGTTCTTTCACATTTAATACTCCTTCCATGTTTTAACTATCATTCATAACGTATTTATAACCTTAACATATCCATTTTCATGATTCAATCCAACCACTATTCCAGAATGACATTATTCATCCCTTTGATGACCCATTTGCTATACACTTCTACAATTCATGTGTTCTAACTTATAAATACTTCAAATTGCATGAATAGGTCATGAAACTTACCTTAAGTAATGGAGGAACAAGATTTGGATGATATTACACTTCTTGCACCAAAATCCTACTTCATCTCTCTTGGGTTTTCTTGATTTGTATGCCTTTTAATGGGTTTCCTTCACTTGATTCACTTGACTTCTTGTTGTTGATCTTTGGTTTCTATTTATTTCTCATGGATGAAGTGTTTGGAACTCTCTAGAGGTTTCTTGAATGGTGGAGGATGAAATAAAATGAAATGAGGGAGGTCCTTATATAAAATCAACTTCGGTCCCGATTGGAATATACGGACCAACATACGTCCGTATAATTTCTATCGACCGTATGTTGGACCGTAGATTTGGTCCAGTAGATCATGACATTCGGGGGTAGATCTACGGGCCAGGACATACGGTCCGTAGATTTTGTACGACGCCGCATGTCCGGCCGTATGTTTGCCCGCTTTTCGAGTTGTTTCGTCGACTCGTTTAATCTCCGAACCTTATGGAACCTTCTTAACACTTGTTCCTTACTTCAATATCATTCTAAGGGACGTTATAACTCTTCCTTAGGGCATCATTCATACACCATTAGTTCAACACTCGAAATTCTTATTCATTACTCGACATACGACTCGCTTCCCTTAACAACTTTCTTTCCTTAACTCAAATGTCTTTGGAAATCTTAATTAAGATCATCAAATACTATTTCTTACTTGTCCAAACCTCGTATACATCATACCCCTCGCTTGTCTATTCACTGTAACATTCTTTCCCCCTTTTAGAACATTCGTCCTCGAATGTTAAGTCGTCGGGGATTCTAAAAAATTTCGCCAGAGTTCCCCCTGTAATATGGCACTACCATCCTGTCACAACAACCCATAATATCATTGCCTCCCGGCCCACAACACAATAGCAATATAGTTTTGGCCACACACGACCCAAATACACAAAAGGAAAGCATTCATACCTTATAATTCTGACGTCTCATCTTGGCCCTCTTCCGGGGGCTGAAATAAGTGTGGATATTTGGATTTCATGATTTCCTCCGCTTCCCATGTCATTTCCTCATAATTATTATTGCTCCACAAAATCTTAACTGAGGCCACTTCTTTGTTTCTAAGCCTCCATACTTGCCGACCTAATATGGCAATGGGCTTTTCATCATAAGCTAACTTTTGTGTCACTTGAACATCACTTACGGGGACGATCCTAGTAGAATCTCCAACACATTTATGAAGCATCAAGGCATGAAAACTGGATGAACTAACTCCAAATCGGGAGGTAGATCTAATTCTTAAGCCACTTGGCCTAGTTTGCGCACAGTTTCATAAGGTCCAATATACCGGGGACTTATCTTCCCCTTCTTGCTAAATCACATAACGCCCTTTATTGGCGACACTTTCAAGGATACCAGGTTTTCACTTGGAATTCCACGTTTCGTCGATCCTTTTGCTTGCTTAATAATGATATTAAGTCTTACATGGTTTGTAGATCTATTTCACTTGGTTTCATCGGTAAAGTATAAATACTAGCAAGTTACATAATCGTTCTTGAGTAATTCGTGTGCATACACCCATACCATATACATGTATCCATATCCGTATACATATTCGTGTTCGTAGCCGTATTTTCATCCTTACTTGCATTCACCTACATATTCACTTTCATAGCATTTCTATATCCATAACATTTTTGTACTCGCATTCGTATCATATACATAGCATTTACATAGTATACCCGACCACGAGGGTTTAGTGTCGTACATAGGCACATATACATATAAGGTCATAGGCATCTTTGGCATCGTTACTATCGTCGTTCATTACACCTATCTGTCACATCTTGAGGGTCTATCGTTCAATCTACTATGTTTAGGTTCTCTTTACTATTCCCCCGCTTTAAGGATTTTGCAACCATTCTCCAATCCGTTGCTTCACCTTCAAATTTTTGATTTCATGCAAATATATATATATATATATCCCTTGCTATACTACATCTTATCCAGGCCGTTTCCCATGATTTATAACTACGATAATTTACGTGTGAGATCTTAACACACTCTTCTTATAACTTCGTAATCAATGATACAACAGGTATAGCAACCCAAACAAGGGCGTATTTCACTTAGCTCATCTGGTAGTTATGAGTCGATGTCTAGATTCACTCCAATTAACAACCTTCGTCCCATGGGAATGTTCACAATAGTAGTATGTCTAGTTACCCAACCACTTCTGCCGCTTACCTTTCTTCCATACCCAAAATTCACTTATAGCATCATCTTTCCCTCTTTAAAAGCCATTTCACGTTATTCCTCTCCTCCCTATAATCGGCTAATAGTGATCGCAATTACACTTTTCCTAAAACCCACCATTTTGCTTTTCTTTGTTCTCAAGGGCCTAAGTCTCCTATACCACTAACACCACTTCTTGCCTCATACTCCGTTACTTTCGTGTCGCGCTCAACATTGGTTCCGAACGCAATCATACTCATGTCGTATTTCGTCATTGCTAAAAGCCTTACTTCATCACTTTATCATCGTATGGTAAACTCGTATTTCATGGTCACATTCTTATCTCCAACCAACCCTTTTTATACTCTTTACTCATTCTGTCTTGGTGGAGGGTATTCGTAGGAGATGCGTCTCCCCTTTTTCGTAGTACGACTATTTCTTAAGCATGCGTATTCCGTATATTTCTTCTTCCTTCTATTCCTGTACTTATTCCTTTACATTCTTTCCCCCTCAACTTTTCTCATTACCTCCCTTTTTATAATCAATCTTTTATTCCTCGCGCATGGGATCCTATCCTTAACTCAGCACCGCTTTGTCCTTTAGAATATATATATCTCTCATACACTCCGTCCTCGATCACTCATTTGCTAGCCTTCTCTCCTCTTCACGATAATCCTGTCTACGGTACCCGCAATTTCTTTTAGATTTCCGGGAAAAATTTTGGCGGGGTTTTCGCTTGTAAACATAACGATCCCAACCCTGCACATAGCCCAATAAAAACACGTCCCATGCCTTAATAGGACATGTATCGGGACACACATAATACGCAACTCAACAACATAAGATCACTTACCATTAAAGGATATAATTAATAGAGCTTGTCTCAAAAGTTGTGCCCGCACACTTGGTCTAAAATTCCAGTATATATATACATGCACATATTATTATATATCACACACCTCTAATCAGCTTACTTGTAAATCATGATTCTAGCTATTACTAGGTCATCAACAATTATAGTCATCTTAGTTTATTGGGTTGGCTTATCTCCACACAATCATCACATCGAGAGTAATATGTGACAGCATAAGGCTTGAACCAATCGGCACACACATATCATGAGATATTAATGAAAATATACCTAGGTCAATATCAGAGGGATACTCACGATCCTGTCGCCCAGCTAATGCATAAGTATGTCGCTGGGATCCACTCGGACTGGGCATTTCTCTTTGATCTCTATCGCCGCCTTCTAACATCTGTAACCTTTGCCTTGGAGGCCGTACTAATGATGAATGTTATGTCCCGTATTTTTGTACATTGGAACAATCCGGATTAATTATGATAAGTTAAGGACAAAACTATTCCGGGATGCAAAGTCGAGACTTTTGACCTTCGATTATTTTTTTTGAGACATAAGTTGTTCATGAATTTATTGGTATGGAACAATTAGGAAAATTTGGGACCAAAAGTGATAAAATTGGAAGTTGGAAATCATCCATTTCCATGTGTGGCCGTGTAAGTGTGGGTGTTGGCCCACAAAACGGTGTTCAATTTTAATTGGAACAACACATGGTGTGGGCCAAGGGACCCTTGAATAAGTCTTGCATTAGTAAAGGATGACCACTACTTCATTCATTCATTCACCACACTTAGAAAAAAATAGAACAAGGAGTTGAAGAGCAAGAAGCTCTCGGCCAACATTGAGAAAAATCAACTTTCACTCAAGCCCTTCCAAAATTATTTTGTTGATGCAAACCCACTATTTTGAGGTCCCTAAGTAGCGTGGAAGTGTCGTTGGAGCGATCAACCCGCTAGTTTTCATCTTTGGAAACCCTAGCCTATTGTGGAATTGAAGAGGAAAGGTAAGATTTGATTATGTTTTGTATGTTATAAAGGTTGTATGCATGTTGTAGTATGTTAATATGGATGAAAATCATGAAATAAAGTATGTTGAAGTTGAGGCCATATGTATGAGGCTTGGCCGTGTGATGTGTGTGTGTGTTGTGTTGTATTGAAGTAATGAATTAATGTCTAGTTAGCTTGTGGGGATTGTTGTAGGGTGGAGAGATGAATAAGAATCATAAGTATGTGTACATATGTTGTGTTGGCCGAAGATAGTCATGGTATATGGCAAGAAATGAATTAATATCGCTTAACGTTTTAGTCATCGTCGTTATGAATTCTATGTTGGAAATGAATGCTTAATGACTCAAATTGATGTTGTAATTGTTGCGGACTGATTTGGAGGTTATTTTACCTTTAATGTAATTTGTATGTTGATGAGAATAGCATTGTAGAATGTGAATTGTTGATGCAAATCATGGTTTGGAAATGAGGAAATGGTGATAGGGGTGTCTCGGGTTTGGGGGCTGAATTCGGGTAAATAGGAGCAATTTTTGGATTGTTGGAAATGTTATATGAATTGCTTAGAATGTCTTTAAATATGGTTGGTATGGGTTCGGGTTAATATTTGAATGTATAAGTATCGATGTTGGCTTGAAGGTAAGCCATTGAATTGAAATTATGAATGTTGTTGAATGATGGAAAAGAGAGTTATTATTGTCGTATTGCCTTCCGGATTGGTTTTTTATGTTGCTAGGTTGGTTGTTGTTGTTTTTGTTAATTGATTTGGCCGAGTTAAATTCTCGGGGTGGCCTATTTACAGGGGAAATGCTGCCCAAATTTCTATAGAATTAAGGGCTAAATTGGAATTAAATGCCCAAAATGTCTATAGCTAATGTTTGGCATATTATGAATTATTTGTAGACCTTGGGCAGCCCGAGACGTAGGTTGGATTTAGCTTGAGTTTGGATTTCATTGGAGAGCGTTTGAGGTATGTAAAGTAACCTTCTTTCTTTGGCATGCCTTAGTCAAACATAGGCTATGACACGAACTTCGAGGTAACTCTACTCTCGCAATCCGAGCATGTGTATGATACGCATTTGTTTCTTGATATTCATATGTTGATATTACGAAATATTGATCCTATGTTCTTGGAATTCTTGATTTGTAAAGGTTACATGAAAGTTTGTTTTTTTTTTTAAAAAGAGTTTATTCTTTAACGATTCAAAAACTACGAACGCCCATGCTTTCACTGAGAAAAGCTCGGATTGCCTTGAGATTTCGTAGAAGGTTGTATGATGTTAGACGAGTATGTTTTCCATAAGCGGGCCCAGCTCGGGTCTACACTCGTCCGTGGGTCCCGCAACGTTCCTTTATGTGATTTCGATAACTTTTGAAAGAAAATGTTGTAATTATTATTCCGATTTCAATTATTACTATCTTACTTACCTTTTGGATTTATGACAATGATTTTATGCATATGATTCCTCACGACTCCGCTCGTGCATTCTGTTATATCTTTCGTCGAGTCCCGGGTCGGTTCTGTTGTCGTGCGCATTATGATATACTCGATGTTATCTTGTGTTTATGGTTCACGAGCTCCTCGCTCGAGGGCGGGTTTCGCTTTATTTGGTGTTATGCTGTGTATGGCGATATGCTGTGTTTGATATGTGACGGGGATACGAGAGATTTGAAACTTTTACGGTATTATCTTTGTGTTATGGCGCCATCGACAGGCGGGCGACCATATTTCTTGTGCCCTATGCATGATTGTATTTTGAAAATAAACATTTTGATATTTTTGGATATGTACTCACTTTCCATACTCCTGTTCGATTATTACTGTTATATCTCGCATTTTGTGCGTACTCGGAAAAATTGGGAATACTTCGGAATGTTAAGAAATAAGGCTTTGCTTGGATTTTTCCTCAATGTGCATGGGAAGTTAAGGAAATATTGGCGCGGAAATATTAAGGAAGGTTGAGGGCAAAATTGGAATCTTGTAAATTAGTCCCGTGAATTTCCAAAAACGACCCATCATCAATTGGGCTAAGAAAATAAAAGGAAAAATTGAGGCCCAATGTATAGGGGTGGCCGGCCATGCAATGGCCTTGGCCAAGCCCATGAAATGATCATGTGCATGATCATGTGACTATTAAAAATAAATAAGAGGCAAGGTTCATCAATTTTCTAGAAATTTCAAGATATGAGAAAGAAGGAGAAAAACAAGAAAAACAAGAGAAAAAAAAAAGGGGGGCATTCGGCTGCCATGGGTGAAACTTCACCCCTCAAAATCTTGATTCCAAAATTCGTTTCTTGTGGTTTTCATGCTAATTCAAGGTCCCTCTACAACGTGGTGCAATTATTTCGGAAGACAACCTATTGGTTTTGTCGTTTGGACAAGGTGGTGGAGTGAAGAAACTTGAGGAGGAAGGTA